>NC_039367.1:49830386-49918062 GCF_003573695.1 Papaver somniferum
CCAGCCACATCTCCGCGCCAAGGCATTCCAACCATGCCAGCCGCACCACTGTGCCAATGGAAAACCATGACAGCCACATCTACGCGCCAAGGCATGCCAACCATGCCAGCCGCACCATTGTGCCAATGTCAAACCATGCCAGCCACATCTTCGCGCCAAGGCATGCCAACCATGCCAGCCGCACTACTGTGCCAATGGAAAACCACGCCAGCCATGTTGGCCACACCATGCGCCAATGGCATGCGAAACCCTTGGCCCTAGCCATGATGGCCGCACCATGTGCCAAATGGCATGCCAAATCCTTGGCCCTAGCCATGCTGGCCGCACCATGCGCCAATGGCATGACAAACCCTTGGCCCTAGCCATGATGGCCGCACCATGCGCCAATGGCATGCCAAACCCTTGGCCCTAGCCATGCTGGCCGCACCATGCGCCAATGGCATGCCAAAACCCTTGTCCCTAGCCATGCTGGCCGCACCATGCGCCAATGGCGTGCCAAACCCTTGGCCCTAGCCATGTTGGCCGCACCATGCTCCAATAACATTCCAAACCCTTGGCCCCACCATGCCAAGCCGTCCAAACCCTTGGCCCCACTATGCAAAGCCATATGCACCATTCTGCCTTGGCCCCACCATGCCAAGCTGTCCAAACCCTTGGCCCACTATGCCAAGACGTCCGCACCATTCTGCCTTGGCCCCACTATGCCAAGCCGTCCGCACCATTCTGCCTTGGCCCCACTATGCCAAGCCGTCCGCGCCATTCGCCTTGGCCCTACCATGCCGGCCTTCCCTATGCGGCTACCAAAACGAAGGAGTGCGACGATCAACGACCACCCTTCAATCCTAAATGAAAATCCTAGCCGTCCAAGGTCGCCAGACAACGCATGGTAACCTTTGGCCCAAAAACCCTAGTTTTGGCCATGCCAAACCGCGCCAAAGCATGCCATGCCACATGTGCCAATGGCATGCCAACCACCTTGCCGCGCCATACCATGTCGGCCTTCCATATGTGGCTACCAAAACGAAGGCGTGCGACGATCAACGGCCACCCTTCAATCCTAAATGCAAATCCTAGCAGTCCAAGGTCGCCAGACAAAGCATGGTATCCTTTGGCCCAAAACCCTAGTTTTGGCCACGTCAAACCGCGCCAACGCATGCCATGCCACATGTGTCAATGGCATGCCAACCACCTTGCCGCGTCATACCATGCCGACCTTCCCTATGCGGCTACCAAAACGAAGGCGTGCGACGATCAACGACCACCCTTCAATCCTAAATGTAAATCCTAGTCGTCCAAGGTCGCCAGACAACGCATGGTAACCTTTGGCCCAAAACCCTAGTTTTGGCCACGTCAAACCGCGCCAAGGCATGCCATGCCACATGTGCCAATGGCATGCCAACCACCTTGCCGGCCTTCCCTATACGGATACCAAAACGAAGGCGTGCGACGATCAACGGCCACCCTTCAATCCTAGATGCAAATCTTAGCCGTCCAAGGTCGCCAGACAACGCATGGTAACCTTTGGCCCAAAACCCTAGTTTTGGCCACGCCAAACCGCGCCATGCCACATGTGCCAATGGCATGCCAACCACCTTGCCGCGCCACGCCATACCGTCCTTCCCTATGCGGATGCTAAAACGAAGGCCTGTAACGATCAACAACCACCTTTTCATCTAAGATGCAGATATTAGCCGTCCAAGGTTACCAGCTAACGCATGACAACTTTTGGCCCTAGTTTGGTCGCGCCTAAACAAAGCCAAAACCCTAACTTTTGGACGCGCCTAAACCAGGCCATATTAAAGCCATACCGAGCATGTTTTCATGCCACTGGCTACCAAACGAAGGGTTGCAATAATCAACGGCTACCTTTCTTCTTAAGATGCAAAATCTCGACCGTCGAAGGTCACCGAGCCGGCGAGTCTCCCAAGATCGACTTGCCAGACGACAACAACGTACTACATGTTTTCCATGAAAACACTCGAGACATCAACGCATGTCACAAACTGGGGGATGCTCATTGGGTATTGATTTGGCGGTTCACAGTATGCGGCGTACACTACGCCCGTTATAAGAAAGTATCATAAGGATAAGGAGGTTAGTAAACACATTGAGTAATGATGAAACGCTTTCTTTTATGGAACATCAATTTCAGGCGTTACCGGTTACCACCTCCTCCCATTTACTCACCGTTTTCCAATTCTTAATGCGACCAGAGTACGTTTCACTTCGACTTGTATAAATAGGCATTACCTATTTCCACCGAACAACAAGTTCAGGTAAGGAGCATACAACACTCAGAAAACATTTGCTAGCTTTCCATCTGTTAGCTTCCCACTTTCTGATACAAGTCGTAGAAAACAACTACTCTTCCAGAATCAATTGTTCTGGTCTCAACACTTTCTTCGCTTCCCTCCCCAAACCCAACCCTTCTCCTTCACTTTGTGACCGAAGCAAGTCTGGAACGGCCATTTCTTGGTTTAGGCCGGATTTGTACAGATTGATCTCTCGAATCTAAAGTACTCCCTTGCAGTACATTGTTTAGGGTTTAAATTCGTTTCTCACCCACACACCCGAAATTACCAAAATCAGCAGAAACCGTTTTCACCCTCAAACAATTGGACAAAGCATTTACAGGAATTATGAAAACCGATTTTGGGCATTTATTGCATATCTTGAGAATATTCGGTTTTGGAAATTCCTTGTTGTCCAAACTTCCTTGGACTATAAATACCTAAGTTTGCATCTCTAGAAAACTATCATAAGAGCCAGGCAAACTTCATCTTTTTGTTGTTTCTGGTGGTGTCGTCTATCCGGAGAGGAAAGTACCCTAATTAGGAGAAATCTCTTACGACCGCTCGTTTAAAGACTTATGTGGGATCAAGACGAGTACCGTTTGTGGGAAAATAGATCATTGCAGTTTATTAGTTTTCGACTAATTTGATTGACTAACGGTTGTTGTACTTTGATTGCACCTAGTTTGTTTATTCTTGAGAATATTCTCTTCTGATATAAGATTCACTCAAACTAGATCGAAGTATCGACGACATCTTTAAAACTGTTTGTAGATCTAAAGACATCATGTGATAATCCATTGTTAACAGACTCCGTTCTGTGCGCGATTGATCACAATAGATTCAAGTGGTGTTGTGCAGGTTTAATTTAAGATTAAAGAAGATTTGAAGACGAAGAAGATTTCTTATTGGTTTCTCATATCTTTGTGTAGTACAAACCTTAATTGGATGGGATCCAACTAGAATCGTATTTATTCGATTGATTAGTTGCGTGATATCGGCATCGCTTTATAGTTTCTTGTTAGATTGATTGATTGCAAATCTAAACTCTGCTACTTCGATAGTTGATGGATAGATTTATCTAACCAGGCAAATGAGTTTATTAGTTTAAATGGAAGAGCCTTTGCATATGACTTTAGATATCTTAATCTGGAAAGGATCAATAGAGTTGTTACCAAACAGATTTGTTGTTCCTTTACTGTTTGGAATATGATCCAAAGGAATTGTTCTAGTGCGTGCACTTATTGAATGTCGGAAGCGCATGGATACTGAAGAAACTAAGTGAACTAGGTTTAGTTGCTTGGTCTCAACTATACGTAGTTGGTTTATATTTTGTATAACTGCTTAATTCTGAGAGTATTCAATTCTGGACTTGGTCTCGGGGTTTTTCTGCATTGGCGTTTTACTTGTTAACAAAATCTTGTTGTGTCATTTACTTTTATTTTCCGCAATTATAATTGTTGTTATTATAATTTAATGTAAATTACACAAACGTTAACTCCGTATTACTTGATAATGATCCTATAGAGTTTGGTTAAGTCCGAACCTATTATCAAGTAATCACACTTTGATTGTTGTATTGTCTCGGTCTTGTATCCTTAGACGATCATACAAAGTGTCAATACCGATTTGTCGTATTGTCTCGACTTTGTCCATAGCCAATCACTTTCGGTAAGAGGACTTATGGGTGGATAGTTTAAAGATTGTGGTGTATTTGGGTACCCTCGTATTTTCAAAATGATTTTCTCACACAAATCATATAAGATGTTCAAGATAATTTTCACATGATCATCTTTTGACATTAATATTTAGTTTCCAATAAATATATTGTTTCCAACTAAACTCGTCAAGAACATGATGAACATAGCTAAAGCAAAAAGCTTCGAACACATATTTCGCGAAATAGATAAGCGAGATAAACTCGGCTCGAAATATCTGTTTGATCACTGCTCGGTCGAACTCGCAAGCATTACTATCTCAAGCTTGTTTGTTAAGTTTAGTTGCCAAAACTATAAGTATTGATTTCTAGTCTACTAATATCTATGTCTCGGATTAGGATAGAATGTATAGTTGAGCTTTAGACTTCACGGTGTTCATCGATTGAAGACGAAGAACTACTAAGGGGATCTTGTGGAACTTCATTAACAAAAGGAATGTAGAGACTTAAACTCATCTATCACTCAGAAGTTTATTTCTATTCTATCTCCTATTGAGACAAAAGTCGTATAGCTATATAGACTTTATATAATACACATTTGATATTTCGAGCAGAGTTTAACTCGCTTACATATTTTTCGAAATATGTGTTGGTAAGCTTTCGCTTTAACCAAGTTCATCTTTATTCTTGACGAAAGTCAAAAGATGATCATGTGAAAATCGCCTGGTAACATCTTACATGATTTGTGTGAGACAGTCATTTGATGTAGACTCAGAATGTTTCGTATTGATCTATTGATGACTTGAAAATTGCTTTGAAGCTAATAGTTTGTATGAGATAGCTATTCCCGTATTCCAAGAATGTTTTAAATATTAACATGAAGTTTAGAACGATTAACCATTGATTGGGTATATCACGGTATGCATACTTGTATGCTAACTGTTGCAAGTTATTCCAAGTCCGGGAACCATAATATGCATACCCGTATACGTACTGGTTTGATAGTTGAAGTCCGGGAACTTAGTATGCATACTCGTATGCGTAGCGACTTAAAATTTCAAGTACGGGAATTCAACTGAGTTTGGTCATGTACGACAGTATGCATACCCGTTCGCATACTGGAGAACCCAGACCAAGTCCGGCTACTTAGGTATGTGTACCCGTTTGCATACTTGAGTGGGTTAAGTTCTAAAATCGATTTGTTCATGAACAAATACATTTATATAATAAGAAATGCAATCTTTTGCAAACCGTGGCTATAATGTTCATGAATTGATTTGAGTGAATCAAAATCGATTTTACTTCAATCGTGTCTTGTATACTTCTATGAGAATATAAACAATTGAACAACTCTAGAACTAGTTTCATTTGAGTTAGTTATAGTTAAGATGAATATGGTTGATTTGAGAAATTGAGATATAACTCTTGGATGTATTTTCCTTGATTGAGTCTGACTGTCTAGTTGATTCTCTTAGAAATATATTGGAGTTAGTCCATACAGATCGCCTAAACGAAATATTGGGTGTGGTTGTTAGACCCCCGGTTTTTTAATTGGTATCAGAGCAGGCAAACACGTTTAAGACCTCATAAGTCTGTGTTTGTAGCAATCTGACTCTATGGACAGAAACACTATCTCTATAAACGTACCACCAGTCTTCGATAGCTCGAACTATCTATGGTGGAAAATTGCTATGCTTGCCTTTCTTCAAGCGCGTGATTTTTAATCATGGGTTCATGTAGTTAATGGATATGATCCTACGGTTATTACGGAAGGCGATGTAACAGTTCCAAAGGATTATGATCCTGCCGAGATTCTCGCTGCAAAACAAAATTCCGACGGATTAAATGTTATCATCCATGCCATTAACCCAGATCTTCAGCACCATGTGTCTACGTGCACTAAGTCTAAAGAAGCCTGGGATATCTTAGAAACTGTATTCGAAGGAAATTCCTTTGAGAAAGAAGCTAGGCTTCAAAACCTAAATTCTGATTGGCAAAACCTTTGTATGCTGATGAAGATTCAGTTGATGAGTTTAATCACAAAGTATCTGAAATTGTTAATGCATCTTTTGCATTGGGTAAGACTCTTCCTGAAAATGACATTGTGATAAAAATTCTCTGATCGTTACCAGCAAAATACGATTCTAAGAAGCATGCCATCGTTGAAGGAAATAACCTTGAAACACTTTCCAGGAACTCACTCATTGGAAAGTTGAGAGTTCTTAATCATGATCAGAACACAGTCAAAACATTCGCGTTCAATGCTGTGACCAACTCAAGTAGTCCTCCTTGCTTGTCTTGGGCTGATGAATGTTGTTCAAATCATATTGATCCTGGCAGGTCATTGATTTTACAAAAGATCAAGGAAATTGTGAGAAGAAGCAAAACATCTGAGGGACATCATTCTCTCTCTGATGCTTCAGATGATTCAATACAAAGAAAATCATTTCAGTTGGTCAATCCGCATACTTCCAGCGTTTGCACAGAAATTTCAGCTTTCACAGCAGAAACTTCCTCTAACTCAAATTCTGATTCAGAATGCGAGTCTGACACTGATATTTTTAAATTCTTGGATAAAAATGAAGAAATTCACCAAGAAAATCTTCAACTAAAAATGAGTTTGAAGAAAATTGAATCATCACTGCAGGTGAAAAATCTTGAGATTAACTGTGTTACTGATGAATTCACCGGAACCTTATCTTCAAAAGAAAAAGAGATTAATACTCTTAAGTGTGACCTGCAAAGGTTATCTGGAAGTTCTAACAAGATTTCAACAATGTTATTCGGTCAGAAGTCTTTTGGAAACACAAATGGTTTAAGGTTCAAAAGCAAGACTGTGAGCACAAATAATTCTTTTATTCCGACCGGTTTTGGAACTGTGGATATTAAAAGTTGAGATAAACAGGAGCCAAATCTACAAAACGAAAATTCATCTCTGAAGTGTATGTTCTGTGGAAATGCAAGTCATGTTCAAAGTAAGTGTTGGAAATTCAAGAGAAACAACAAACGAATTGCCAAACTTCAGAATGACATGCAAAGGATGAATCTGGTTTTAGGTAATCAACAGGGAACTCCTGATGACAAGAAGAAGTATAAGAGAACCAGAGTCAGACCAGGTAAGAAAGCTGTTTATGAAACAAACCTTGATAAGTCACCAGGTGACACAAGATGTGAGCATTCTGATCACACCATTGCTATTTAACTGCAGTGATGTTTGCATCCTCATTATTAACTTGAGAATATGAGGATTGCATCAAGGTTGCTCAAGTCTTGTATAATTGTTAATTTCTTATCCTTGGCAGTTTAAGATTATTTAAGTAAATATTTGAAATTGAATATTTTCTTATCAAAAATAGATAATGGATCGTGAACCATGAAGACTTTGTCAAAGTTTTTGTTTAAGGTTTAGTTATCCTGTATGCTATTTATATTCATTTGTGATCAAAATGGCATTCACTCCTTTCTCTTTGAAAGATACAGTTTCATGGCTCCTGTAACGAAAGGAACTACAAAAAGGGATTCAGTAGAAGCAGTTAATGTGTATCTTTGTGAAGGGATCCAATCCTTAAGAAAGAAAAAGGAGAAATATACAAATGAAGAAAAAGGTTCTTCATGCATCTGTTTTTTGTCTATTTGTCTAGATAATAATCACTTTAGGGCTATGGTGAAAGATTTCATCAGCAAAAAAGAAATGATTTAAAATCTCAAATCATGTTTTCTTTGGAAAGGATAGATAATTATGAACAAATGTTATCTCTGACAAAAACACCTTGTGTTAACTAAAAAGAGAACTTAATGAGTTAACTGATATTTCTAAAGATATGAAGGAATTAAATGATCCCCAATCAATGAGTTCTTCAATAATGAGAAGGAATTCTCAGTAGATGCCCTGAGAAAGCTCTACAATGTCTAGGAAACTTCTTATGAGGATTTTATTCATGTATTTTAAGAAGGATAACTAGGGTTTGGAATAGCTTAGTTTGTGATTACACATTGTTATTTCCAACGCTTTTCATCTTGCAATGTTTTTAGATTTATTTATTTAAATTCTGAAGTTCATTTGGAAGATGATTTTGCAGTATTAATCTTTGTTGGTTTTATATATTGCAAAAATTGTTATGGGATATGTGTGTTTGCGTCCCTGAACTATGATTGTCCCATATATGTCAAAAGTAAAGTCTATTATATCATTATGCAAATATTGATGGAAGATAGAATGAAATTTTGATTACAAAGATTAAGTCTATGGTATCATTATGCAAATATTGATGAAAAATAGAATGAATCTTTGAATATTCTGCAGTATTGATCTTTCCCTGATCCACTTCTATGTGAAAGTAATGTATGGCTCCGTAAGTTCTCTTATGTTGAGCATTTCCGATTAAATTAATCATGGGTTCTCTTGTGGTTAATTTAATTGAGTTTTCTGGGTACAAATTCATGTTTCATTTAATTTGTTAAGGTTCAAAGAAATCCTTATTTTCTTGTGAAAGTAAGGTCGCTCTTGTTGTTCTTTCGGGAATGACATTTTATGGGGGAGAGTTCATTTTGAACTTGTGCTTAATTGTCAAATCTTTGTGGGGTGTGCGTCTGTGGAACATTGTAGGAGTTTTCTTGTATCTTTATAAACTCCTTGATGAATACGCTAAGTTTCGACAATGTGAAATCATCGAAACAAAGTTGATATGTTCTCTTTTAGTCATGAAGTATCTCTATGACAATTTCATTATGACCCCACTAGTTTTCGTAATTTATATTGACAAAAAGGGGGGAGAATTATTGTGTAGTTCACACTACAGATACATATAGTTTACGGATCATTATGTAAGGGGGAGTGGTTTTCATTGTGAGATGAAGTATTGACTAAGGCGGAGTGATACATATCACCGTATTATTATTGTCAAAGTTGTGATACAATTGGAATTTGATGCTGTGCAATAATACTATGACACTGTATAACAATGATTGAGAATAATTGTTTTCTTATTGTTATGACTATGGATCTTCAAAAACTATGCTGAGTTGAACACGTTCAGAATCACCGGAGTACTTGGAAGTGACGAAGATTTCGAGTAATGTTGAAGAACCAAGGAAATCAAGCATTTGGATGAGAAGCTACAAAGTTTATTTATTTTGTAATCCATATGTATTGATAGTTTTGTCACTAAAATTAATAAAGGGGATGATTGTTAGAGCACTGCTTGGTCGAACTCGCAAGCGTTGCTATCTCAAGCTTGTTTGTCAAGTTTAGCTGCCAAAACTATAAGTCTTGATTTCTAGTATACTTATAGCTATGTCTCGGATTAAGATAGAATGTGTAGTTGAACTTTAGACTTCACGACATTCATCGATTGGAGACGAAGAACTACTAAGGGGAGCTTGTGGAACTTCATCAACAAAAGGTATGTGGAGACTTGAAGTCATCTGTCACTCAGAAGTCTATTGCTATTCTATCTCCTATTGAGACAAAAGTTGTATAACTATATAGACTTTATATTGTACACATTTGATATCTCGAGCTGAGTTTAACTCGCTTACATATTTCTCGAAATATGTGTTGGTAAGCTTTCCCTTTAACCAAGTTCATCTTTATTCTTGACGAAAGTCAAAAGATGATCATGTGAAAATCGCCTGGTAACATCTTACATGATTTTTGTGAGACAATCATTTGATGTAGACTCAGAATGTTTCGTATTGATCTATTGATCACTTGAAAATTGCTTTGAAGCTAATAGTTTGTATGAGATAGCTATTCCCGTATTCCAAGAATGTTTTAACGATTAACATGGAGTTTAGAATGATTAACTATTGATTGGATGTAGCACAGTATGCGTACTTGTATGCTAACTGTTGCAAGTTATTCCAAGTCCGGGAACCATAGTATACATACCCGTATGCATACTTGTTTGATAGTTGAAGTCCGGGAACTTAGTATGCATACCCGTATGCATACCGACTTAAAAGTTCAAGTACGGGAATTCAACTGAGTTTGGTCATGTACGAAAGTATGCGTACCCGTTCGCATACTGGCGAACCCAGACCAAGTCCGGCTACTTAGGTATGTGTACCTGTTTGAATACTTGAGTGAGTTAAGTTCTAAAATCAGTTTGTTCATGAACAAATACATTTATATACTAAGAAATGCAATATTTTGCAAACCATGGCTATAATGTTCATGAATTGATTCGAATGAATCAAAATCGATTTTGCTTCAATTGTGTCTTATATACTTCTATGAGAATTAATATAAACAATTAAATAACTCTAGAACTAGTTTCATTTGAGTCATTTGAAAAAGTTGTGATTAATATGAACAAGGTTGATATCAAATTGTTCATATGGCTAACTTCGGTTAAATATTGTTGAGCCAACTATGTGCACACGTTTAGGTACGGTTAATCATATCTAAATGAAGTCACATTCCATTTGTGTATAACAAGCTGAGTTCTATCTAACGGTTGAAATATATTATATTGTCTCTAATCAGGTTTTCATCTAACGGTGAATATTAACTGCTTTGTTACCAAGGTATCATTGGTTGCAAACCCTGATTTGAAGACTATATAAGTGAGAATTCTAGCAACTGGGAAACCTAATCCCCATACCTCATGTGTGATACTAGTTGCGACTAGAGTCCATTCTCCTTTAACCTAGGTTTTTCCTAATACCATTATAGGTTAACGACTTATAGACTTCATTGGGATTCTGAAGCCAGACCCAACTATTTTCTCTATAGTTGCGTGTTCTGATCTTACTTTGTTATATCGTATTGAGTACTATCTTCCCTAAGATTTTCTCGAGATTTAATTTCCGATAGGTAAGATAAATCGCAGTCACAAAAATATTCGTCTCATCATTTGTGATTCCACAATATATTGTTTCGCTTTCATACAATTAATATTATTGTCAGGTGATTGATACTACTAGGTTGTTCTTCGGGAATATAAGTCTGGTGTATCAATTGGTTCCCATTCACCTTGATTTATTAAAATACGGAACAAAAACTCGTAGGTATTTCATTGGGAGACAAATTTATCTATTTAATATACTTTTCTGTGTGAGACAGATTTGTTTATCAAGACTTTGACTTTGGGTCGTAACAACTCTTAGTTGTGGGTGAGATCACGCGCAGAATCCGGCGTGCTTCAAGAGGCGTAAGGAACGCGACTGTACCTTAATCAGTGTGAGATTGGTTAGGGCTCAATTACATTCCAGTCCGAAGTTAACTTGTAGTAGGCTAGAGTCTGTAGCGGACTAATACAATGTGGTGTTCAAATCTGGACTAGGTCCCGGGGTTTTTCTGCATTTGCGGTTTCCTCGTTAACAAAATTTCTGGTGTCTGTGTTATTTCTTTTCTGCATTATATTTTTATATAATAGAAATACCACAGGTAGTGCGTAGTTCAATCAATTGATGAATCCTACCTTTAGTTGTTGATTGAAATTGATTGACGCTTGGATATTGGTCTTTGGTGCCATCCAAGTTATTCCTCATATTAATCCGGCTCACATATTTCTATCTGTTCGATTGCAGATTGATTTGAGAAATTGAGATATAACTCTTGGATGTATTTTCCTTGATTGAGTCAGACTGTCTAGTTGACTTTCTTGGAAATATATTGGAGTTAGTCCATACAAATTTCCTAAACGAAATATTGGGTGTGGCTGTTAGACCCCCAGTTTTTCAATATCAAATGTGTATAATGTAAAAGTTTATATATCTATACGACTTAGTCTCATTAGAAGATAGAATAGAATAGACTTCTGAGTGATAAATAAGTTTTAGTCTTCACATACCTTTTGTTGATGAAGTTCCTCCAAGCTTCTTAGTAGACTTCGTCTTCAATTGATGAACGTCGTGAAGTCTAAAGCTTAACTGCACATTCATTCCTAATTTGGGAAATAGCCATAAGTAGACTAGAAATCAAGTATGTAGTTTTGATCAACTAAACTTGACAAACAAGCTTGAGATAGCAACACTTACGAGTTCGACTGAGCAGTGCTCTAACAGTAAACATTTATATCTGTTGATGTCAATTGGATTGGCTCATACGACTACATTCGGTAGGTTATGTATTTTGTACCTCGCGATTTTGGGTAATTTTGGTCCTGCTCAAAACCGGCTACGATGAACAAATACAACACGCCGATTATCAAGAATCAACAAGTGTTTTATCCAACAACCCTGTCGACTATGGGTTATATAGAAACCAACAAAAATGAAAGTTTAATAGTTTTTTCTTAACACGTACAACTGACTATTTGCAACTTCGCAATCTATATTTTCTTTAAAAAAATCATTTTAGGTTTGGTTAAAAAATTCTTCGTCATCCCTAACACACAATTTCTCTACTATAGCTATAATTCTCTAATACTAACTATAACTTAATCTACTAAATTTATCTAACAAGTAATACAATTAATTAACAACAACTAAGCAAGAGCTTTTTTTTCCATCAACAAATATACGAAGGCATGGAGTTTTAGGAATTATTGTTGAATAACTTTATTTTGTCTTATTCAATATGGTCCAGTTTAACCATTTTTTTTTCTTTTTGAAAAGGAAAGTTATATTAAAGAATTTTTTTTACAAAGGTATTCACAAGCCTAAGAACAGTTCAAACACAACATCCGCATGTGTAAAACAGTATCCCACATATAGATAACTTGACTTACAATAAAATCTTTAAACACATCCTTATCAGATTAACAAACAATTAAAGTTCATAAACCTCCTTAGCTCTACCACCAAAACATATCTCTTAACCATTAGCTTTACCACCAAAAGTCCTACTATTTAGTTCCTTGCACAAGTGCCACAAAACGACATAACCTGCCATTGAGATTGTTAAGGATCCAAGCATCAAACAATTCCCGAAATGTTGAAGCACATACCTAGGATATTTTGAAAGCCTTGATAAAGTAAGATCATAATTTCTGAAATGTTGGAGCACATACTTAGAAGATTTTGAAAGCCTTGATAAAGTAAGTATACGAATTAACTAACATACAAGGTTGTATCGCTTATTGAATCGTGAATCGTAGATTCATGGTCAATTTTATTTTTCCTTTAGAATTTAAAAATAGGAATATGTATATAGAATTAATGTTGTGTTACCTGTGTATGTGCTTCAAAAAAACAAAATAATGTCATGTATATACAATATTCTTATGAGACATGCAACTTGTTCAAAGAAGTATCTATATAAATGTATTATAAGTTCATAGGTATCAAAAAAAACATGGTGCAACTAAAGGATGGAATGACTAGCTAAGTGTGAAAGAGGATATGAGTTCGAGTCCTTCCTGGCGCTGTCTTTTTCGTATTTAATAGAAGAATTTTCGTAGTCAAAATCGCATGCAATATTGGAATTTTTACAATTCTGAGGAAGATTCGATTCTCATTCCGAGTCAACTCGAGATGCAAAAATTAAACACGAGTTGAATAACCTTGCTAACATATGAACTACAGTCTCTTCCCCATTCAGACAAAATAAACAAAGATTATTTTGCACATTGATTCTTCCTTAAGATAATACCTTTCGTAGAAGGAGTAGTTTGCGCTACTCATCATAATCACAACCCCTTCCAATAGTTATTGATCTTCTTTGTATAAATCTTGATCATCATCATGTCAGAATCGATCGCCTTCAAAGATATGCTTGAATCTCTCATCGGAATCCAACATAAGAACCCAAAAGCTATAATAAAACGCACTAATGACAATTAAAACTAGAATTATTACAAGGCATGAAATAGCCATTGGATACATAAGAATGCCGATGTAAAAATAAATTCTGGAATGTGATTTTTATTGAAAGCAAGAAAAGTTAACTGTACAAACCCAAATTTACTCGGAAAATCTGATATATCAGATTCAATCCAAGTAAATCTAGGTACGATAAAGAAGAAGATTTTGGAAAACTAGTTTTGGATAATTTTTCTAGAGAAAACGGTTATGGAGAAGAGAGAACGCATGTTGTTTTACTATTGCGAATATGATTAAGCACAGTTCTTATGGGATGGGCAAATCTCCCACTATGGACCGACCAAAATAGAAAAACGTATGGGTAAATTTATTGGTTTTCCCATTGCAGTCAATAAAGAGCCGCTCGTTTCTTTGTACAACGCCTGAATAAAGTTTACCCGCGCGGATGAAATTTGGCCGCTGGCAGATAGAGTTTGGCCACTCGCAGATGAAGTATGCCCGCCTAATATTCTGACAATATATTATCGTATATCATATTATGAATTTACTAGTTTATTAACTTTTAGATTTTATTATATCATTATTTGTTTTACCAATTAAATTATCAGCGGGACCCACTTTTTTTTATTTTTTATTTTTCAAAAAAAAAGTATAGCTTTTACAGGAAACTAGATGAGAGCCTCATAATAAGTTAGGCTATGCTTCAAAAAAAACAACCTCCAACAACTTTTTAAATAGCTAAACCTAATCTAGTAAAAAGAAAATTGCGAACCTTAATATTAGTATCATGCGTAGTTAGGGCTGTTCATGGTCGGTTTTGGTTCGGTTTCTAGCCAAACCAAAACCGAAACCAATATTATTGGTTTCTAAAAATCTAAACCAAACCAATCCATTAACCATTGGTTCGGTTTCCAAATGGTTCCAGTTGGTTTCGGTTTTTCCCAGTGGTTTTTGGTTAACCAATAATTATGTCAAACCAAAAAAAAGTACACAAATTTACAGATAAAAAAATCGTACTTGCCGATAGTATTGGTTTACACAAATATACAAACAAAAAAAAAATCAAGAATAGTTAAAGCTTACTCTAATTCTAGAGATCAAATGAATATATATAATATATCTTAATTTAGATATTGACAAATAAAAAAGAAGGAAGACGGGAAGAAAAAAGTCGAGTAGCAGCAGCTGTAGTTGGGGGTGGAGAAGGGATGCGGCTGAGAGAAGTAGAAAGAGAAAGAGGGAGAGTATCATAATGAAATATTAGATTTAGGGTTTCTATTTATCCTCTAAATTAATGGGTAGAATCTAATACTTTTAAATCGACGGTAGAAATTAAGTTTAAAAATTAATCGGTTCCCCAATGGTTTTTGGTTCGGTTTTCAGGTCAAACCAAAACCAAACCAGTAATGTCGGTTTTTCAACATTTTTTACCAAACCAATCCAAATCTAAATGGTTTGGTTCGGTTTCTTGCTTATTGGTCTGGTTCGGTCGGTTTCCAACGGTTAACCGACACCATGTTCAGCCCTATGCGTAGTTATAGAGTTTTCCAATCTTAACAAAAACTCTATGGTTTCAAAAGCAAGCTTACCCAAGGTAGTAAACTCCAAAGTACCAAAACTATAACCATAGGCTTTACATATATCAAGGTATTTACTCATTTTATGCTCCACGACTTTAATCAAACAAGACCCGGTGTAAAAGCTTCTACACCACCCCTGTCACATCCAAACAAGTATCAAGACCTTCTTCCCAATTTTATACGGGGTATTAAAAAACCATTAGTCTTTTCTTTGCCGGGAAAAACCACATGGAATTAACTTAAAATAGAATTACAAACATCAACCAAGGGTTCCTTCCTTAAAAGAGTAGACAAAAAAAGGAGGAAAGGAAACCCATTTGTCCTTAATACAATACTTTCTAGCATGACGAGCAAGCTGATCAGCTAGTCTGTTTTTAACACGCTTAATATACATAAGTTTAAAAGTTCTAATACTAGAAAGAAAGCTCTGACAATCCAACATAATATCACTACTCCACCACCCAACATTTGTACAATCTCCAGTTACAAAATCCAGCAACATGAGACAATTAGAAACGAAGACGACCTTATAAAGATTCATCTCTTGAACCCAAGAGATACCCAAAAAAAGCGCAGTTGATTCAGCTCCAACCGCATCAGGAATCAATTCAAAGTCACCTCGAGTACCTCTTATTGTGCCTGCAACATCACACCAGAGAACACCCAAACCCATATGAATTATTTTATAAGATCCATCAATAAAAATAATATGTTCCACATCTTTTTTGAAAATTCTAATATCCTTTTTTCAAGATTGCACATGAATAGTAGGATTAATATAAGAGTTTATCATTCTTTTCACATTCAGAATAACCTTTTTTAAATCTACATATATTTTTTTTTTTGAAAACCACATCACACCTAAGTTTTCAAATGAACTATATAATAAAAACTGCAATACTTAGCCAGTTAACTACATACGGAGAGTCACCCAAATGATTTCAAACCAATATAGAAAGTAATCCTCAATCCCTTGCAAATCAACCGAAATTAAATGTTGGAAGGATAAACCAAACCAGACATGCGAAGCATAGGACACTGAATCAGAAGATGTAAAACCGATTCCACTCATTCTTACATCATTTTCAAACCAATAAAATCATTAGTCGGATCTTAAAAATCGAATTTTTTTCATCTTGCTGTAATTTTCCAGCACGTATGTCCGCTGGGCAAAACTTTTACACTCCCTCCGTCCCAAATTAATTGAGTTATTTATAGTTTGCACAAGTATTAAGGTAAGGAGAAAAGGGAAGTATGTTTAAGGTTTTTTTTACAATTATACCCGTACGGATAATAACTAGTAAAACTTAGAAATGATTTATCTCTTAAACTATATCACGGTTTTTCGTAAAATTTATACCGAAAAGCATTTTAAAACACATACGTAATGAATAAAAACATGACTATCAAATTATACATATTTCTTATAGTGACAATAATCAATTAAAAGGGTAGTTTTAGAAATATCCCCTAATTAGTGAGATCGCTCATTTATTTGTGGGACAAAATTTAAAACCAAAATTAGCTCAACTATTTTGGGACGGGAAAAAAAACTTTCTTTTTGAACTTTCTTGTGGTTGGAGGCTCTGCATCTCATAGTCAACTCAGGCGATTGAATCAGTCTCTAAATTCTTCGTCGATTTCTCTTTTTATGTGCTTCGTTCAATTAATTCAGGTTTTTTCAATCAAAATCTGATGATTGGTGTTAGATTATTACATCCTTTTCTTATCTAAATCATTAATCTGCATCAGTCAAATGGAAAACCGATCGGAAACATTTTTTTCTAGGTCGTTTCCTCAAACTTTTGGATCTATTAATTCAAACCAAAGTAACTCAGAGAACATTCAGGAGCATCTTATCAGCAATCAGTTTGTTTCATTCCTGATGAAATAATTGATGAAAGCTTGGATGAATGGAGATATAGTTTAATCGTAAGACTAGATTTAGTGAAGCTGAAATTTGATGTTGCAATTACAATTTTGAAGCAACAATGGAACATCAAAGGTACTGTTCAATGTATTCCTCTTGGTAAGGGTTTTTTCATCATCAAATTAGATAATCCTGAGGATAAACATTATATTTGGGAGGGTTATTGGCCAGTTGAAGCTCAAACTCTGAAACTAAGAGCTTGGAACCCAATTTTAATCCTGTTAATCAGAAATCTAATACAACTTTTGTGTGGGCTCAATTTCCTGGTCTAAGTATTGAATACTGGAAGGAGAGTATATTGATGCAGATTGGCAGAGCAATTGGTAAACCAGTTAAAGTGGATGAAACAACTCTCAAGAGAGAGATTGGTTATTATGCTAGAGTTTTAGTGGAAATTGACTTATCAAAAGCTATTCCTAGCAAGGTGCAAGTAGAGACTAAGTATTGCAGCTTTGAACAAGCAGTGCAAATCCCAAATTTGCCAAAATTTTGTAATCATTGTTCTGTTGTTGGCCATTATTTTTATGAATGTAGATCCAAGAGGAAAGAACAGAACCCACAGCAGAACATTCCAGTGCCTGGGAAGATAACAAAATTTTGGAGAAAGGTAAACAATAAACAGAAGAATAAAGGTTTTGATATTTGCTTTACAGATGAGGAAATGGCAGCTATGCAAACTTCACTCCATCAAGGTAACAATAATGTTTCAGAAAATATTCAATCTTCACAAGATGATAGTGTTATGGATATGATTATACCTTCCTTGAGTAATGATCCAGATTGTTCAAAACATCAGGAAAATGTCATTAACTCAGGAAAATTTCAAATTATTCAACAAATGGATGAAAATATTTTGGAATCTCATAGTGAATTTCCTGCTTTATCTGTTGAGCAAGTAATTCAAGCTGTTACTATCTCTCCTTTCATAAATTATGTTGTCAAAGTGATATCTCCTATGGGGAAGGGGGTTACAAGTTCATCTATTATAGCCTAAATAGAAGAAACCAAATGTGGGTAAAGTCACAACAAGACAAGAAGCAACTACTTTAAGTTCAAATGGTCTGAGAATCCTTTCTTATCAACCACCTCCTTTTAAATGAAGATTATCTTTTGGAATATCAGAGGCTTGAGGAGACCAAAAGCCAAAGATAAACTAAAAAGTTTGGTTCATTATGTATGTCCTTCTTTAGTCTTTATTGCTGAACCAAAGGTAAGAGTTACATCTGATTTCTGCAAGAAACTGAATTTGCCTAATATGCACTACAAACTAATTCAAAATTCTACTAATACCAAGAATGGCAATATTTGGACGTTTTGGAGTTCAAGTATTTCTACTCCTTCAGTAGTATCTAGTTCTGCTCAAGCCATTACTGTGGATATTGGAGGGGTATTAGTAATTGGTACTCATGCTGCTTGCTTAACTGTAGATAGAAGAGAACTTTGGGAGGAGTTGGAGTTTATAAATTCTTTGGATAAACCATGGCTAGCCATTGGTGATTTTAATACCATTATGTGTGTTGAATAAAAAAAAGGTGGAAGAAGTCCATTAACTATCTCTATGAATGAATTTAACAACTGCCTTAATACATGTGGATTTATTCAAGCCCCAAAATCTGGAATTGAATTCTCTTGGTGCAATAACAGAGTAGGTGCAAAGAGAATAGTTTGCAATTTGGATAAAGTTGTTTACAATGCAAAGTGGTTGGATATATATCCTGGTTGGAGTTATAAAGTAAATGCTAGATGGACATCAAATCATAGTGCATTAATAGGAACAAATGCAATCATGCCAAAACCTGCAAATGTTCCTTTTAGAGCTCTAAAAGTGTGGCTGGGTCATCCTGATTTTATGAAGCTAATCAAAGAAACTTGGGAAATTGATATAACTGGTAATCCTGCTTTTATTTTTCTAAACAAGTTGAAAAGATTGAAGCAAATAATTAAAGAGTGGATTTGGAACATTTTTGGAGATGTCAGAATCAAGTTGCAAAATGCTGAAAAAGAAGTAGTTCAAGCTGCTATAATATCAGATAGACAACCAGATAATGTTTCACTAATGGATAAACTTATAGTTGCAAGAGGGAAGCAAGAAATATTGTTAAAACAAAGCCAGGAAATTGCTCAACATAAAGCAAGAGTTCAATGGATAAAAGAAGGTGCTTCTAATTCCATTTTTTTCATACTTCTATTAAGATAAGACAAACCCACAACGCAATATCTGAATTGGAAAACTCAGCTGGAAACATAGTTTCTACTCAACAAGAAATTGTTGATACACTTGTGGAGCATTTTGAAAACAAATGCAAACAACAACAAATGAGATTTGCAGATGGGATTTTTGATAATATTCCTGAGATCATAGATGAAGCAGACAACAAAATGCTTGATGTTGTTCCAACAAATCAAGAAATATATGAAGCAGTTCATCATATGGATCCAGATAGTGCCCTTGGACCAGATAGCTTTGCTGGTTGGTTTTATAGGAGTAGTGATCTGATTCTAGCAATTCAGTATTGTTGGAGCAGGGGTTTTATTCCAAAAGGTATGAATGCAAATTTTCTTACTCTTCTGCCAAAGGTTCAAGGTGCCAAGAAAGCTTCTCAGTTCAGACCTATAGGTCTAAGTAATTTTTGTTTCAAAATAATCACTAAAATCATTCCATTAAGAATGGGAAAAGCGATTAACAACTTAGTATCTCCACAGCAAGGTGCCTTCATCAAGGAAAGTAACATTCAAAATCAAATTGTGTTAGCATCTGAACTAATTAATGAAATGGAGACAACTAGAAGAGTGTTAGAGCATAGCTCGGTTGAACCCACCAAGCGTTGGTATGTCAAGTTTGGTTGTCATATTTTAGTGAATCAAAACTCATTTAAAGAGTCGCTTGATTATGTACTAGAGTCAACTTCGTATAAGTTAGCTTGAAAGTATTAGGATATGAGACATTACAAGTATTGCGAAGACTTGAAGAAGTGAAGAAGTAAGAAGATACAACGACAACATCATCCTTCCAATTGAGATTAGTGATATTTGACTTGAACTGTTTCATTCCCTAACGTATCTTTCAAGTCGTGCATATTGAAAAAAAACTGTGAAGCATGAACACTCTAGATAGACATAGTATTAAGTAATAAAATACGAGATTTATTGCTTAACCATTAAACTTTGTAGTAAGACATCGACATAATTGTTTAAATGCTATTGTGATTATGTATGGGTATGAGGTGAGGATTTCATCCTAGGAAACAATGTTTTACATGTGTTTTAAGGAAGTAAATTCATGAACTTGTTTTGTGAATCGAAAAGGAAATCCCTAGGCATTATTGATATTGTTATTCATTGCATCTCTTGTGAACAACCAATATGTGTGATTAGTATAACCGCTCACGACTTGTTTGTGTTCTTGGTAAAACTATTCACAAAGGCCTGACTTATGTATTGGTATGACTTTTATTAGTGAAACCGATCTTAAGTAATCACCTGAGATGGTATGATCGAGTTTTTGATTTTGTGTAAGACCGACTCTGGGTAAATGGGAAACGATCGTAGTAAGAGGTGCAACACATCACAAAGGGGAATCGATCCTTATATGAGGTGCAACATGGTTTAACAGAAAGGGGAATCGATCCTATGTACATGTGCAACACATTCAAGTTAGATACCATATATATGTGAGGAACCGATCCTAGTTACTAGTCAACCGAATTTTGGAAAGCTAGTGTGACTATGCACAATACTCACATGGAGGTAAAACCGAAAATTATTTTGGTAGAACTGTTAAACCCATGATTGGTGATTGAGTGTTCTTGATCAATCACATAGTTCATGAAAATCAAATTAACCAATTCTAAACTTGTTTGGAAGTGTGGCAAATCGGTTTCAAGATTGTATGTATGAAAGAGGACTTACAGAGTAAGGATGTCGCTCAGTTTAAAGTCTTCTTTGGGATTGAGAAGCTCTATTAGTACCGTTGGTGGGAAACTAGATATTTGCGGTTTATGTTGTGTTTTCGATTGATTTGATTGACTAGCGGTGGTTGAACTTTGATTGCACCTGGTTTGTTTATGCTTGAGAATCTTCTCTTCTGATATAAGATTCACTCAAACTAGATCGAAGTTTCGACATGGATCTTTAGACTGTTTGTAGATCTAAAGATGTCTTGTGATAATCCATTGTTAACAGACTCCGTTCTGTGCGTGATTGATCACAAGATATTCAAGTTGTTGTGTGCAGGCGTTTATTGAAGATCTAAGAAGATTTGAAGACAAAGAAGATATTGAAGATTTCTGATTTGAGGTTCATAATCTTTGGTGTGCAGAATACTTGTTTCGGTATAGAGGATCCAACTATAATCGATTTATCCTTGTAGTAGATTGGATTGATTAGTTGTGTAGATCGGCATCAATAAAATTCTTTGTGATTAAAAGTATTGATTGCAAAATCTTAACAATTACCTTTGGTAGTTGAGAATAAGATAGATCTAAGAACCTGACGAAGGAGTTTATTGAGATAAACAGAAGAGCCTTTGTCGAACTCACATTACTTGGTTGAAGAGAGTTGATACCAAACATATTTGTTTTTCCTTTACAGTTTGGAATACGAACCAAAGGAATTGTTCCAAGTACGTGGCTTATTCATAAGTTGGAGGCGTGAGAATACAAACAGAACTAGGTGAATTATAGGTTTAGTTGCTTGGTCTTAATTATACGAAGTTTGTTTAATTTTGTGTAGCGGCTTAATCCTGAAAGTATTAATTCTGGAAAAGGTCCCGGGATTTTTTCTGCATTTGTTGTTTTTTTGTTAACAAAATCTTGTTGTGTCATTTACTTTTATTTTCCGCATTATAATTGTTTTATTATAATTAGAGTAAATTACACAAAAGTTAATTCATATTTACTTGATAAGCAATCCTATTGTGTTTGATTAAGTCTGAACCTTTTTATCAAGTAAACATACTTCGTTGTTGTATTGTCTTGATCTCGTATCCATAGACAATCACACGAAGTGTGAACCGATTAGTTGCATTGTCTCGACTCAGTCCATACACAATCACTTTCGGAGAAATGGCTTATAGGTAGGAAAAGTTTTAGCTTGAGGTATATTTGGGTACCCTCGCCTTTCAATTGGTATTAGAGCGGGCAAACACGAAAAGATCTAACAATCTGTGTTTGGTGTGATCCAACCTATAAAAAAATGAATCTAATGGTCGATTCAGTTAATGTTATGCAAGGGTATGACTACTCAAAGTTTGAAGATGTTACTACTTCGTTGACTCATGATCCAGGAGTTGCGAAAACATCTGTGTCCATCTCTGATAGAAAAGAAGATGCTGATAAAGAGTTGGTAAAACTCCTAAATCCTATAAAATCTCTGTCTTCTAAAGTGGTGTTATTAAAGACAGGGACAAATCTTCTTAAACAGGAGATCAGAGATAAAGACATCCAACTGAATATTCTAGCTATAGAGAATATGGATCTTACTGTCAAATTAGAAGCTCTTGGTAAAACTCTTTATAAAGAAAAAGAGACACGTCCTATGACTCTGACTAATGATGTTGTTGTGAATTCTTCTGATGTTGAGGAAACTAAAAGTCCTTGCTCGACTTTTACTGGTTGTGATAAAATCGGTTTAGTCACATATGAAACATATCAAGATGATGGTAGTTTGCCTAACTACATCAAGTCAGAAAAGGATAAGAAACCATCTTCTATATCTACTGATGATCAAACGAAATCTTGTCCGAAGGAAACTTTGAACCGATTCCGTGAAAGTGATCTTAAGGAATACAATTTTCAGTCACTTGACAGGAAACTTATACTTCTTCAACATACAATCGTAAAAATATTGAAGGAATTTCTTGTCTTAAAAAACTGAAAGACCATTCCTCAGTAGAAAGACAGATTATACCACTACCTGATAAGATCAACTCAAAAGAATCTGAGGAAGAGTTGATAATCGCTTCTGGAAAAAGGTTCCTCCTCACCCATATTGAAACAATCCTTGTTTTGATGAAGAACGACTCCAGAAGAAAGGGAAAGAGAGAATCTCTGCCAAAAGAAACAATCAGGAATCTCCGATAATTGTTTCAGATAATCACACTGATGTAAATCATAAGGAAGTCCTTAGAATGAGAAAATCTTATGAAAATCTCATTGATAGAATTAAGAGAGATTTATCTATCTCTGAAAATTCTCACGCCAGTATAGTTTCTCCACATGATCATACCTATAGAGTTAGAAAAGATAATCGCCTTGGGAGAAAATATTTTGGGCAGAAATTCCCTAAGAGAAACATGAACTATGTTTCTGATATTCACTGTAAGCTAGAAAAAGCTTACTCTGATGCAACCTAGTTGTATCAAAATTATGCACTCTCATCCTCTTTCGTGCTCTTATTCATGGATGGGAAAGGCACCATAAATCTGGAGCACATTTGTTTGTGTAGTTGTTTATCAGAAAAGTTGTGAAACTTTATGGATAGTTGTGAATTCATGGATGTCTAAAGATGTTCATGTTTATCATGATCTTCCAAAAATAGGTTTTTATTTGGAATTTTCGAATTCTAATAAACTTTCCAGCTTGAGAAGTTCGGACAAAGGAAACGAAATATATTATTTAATATTTTCGGTTTCCCCTGATATCTTTCGGTCTGAAAGTTGTCTCTTTTTAAAAGGGAAACTATCACTTGCCTGTATTCTAATACCCTGATCAATCTTTATATATATATAACCTATCATGCCTCCAATAACTCGCAGTATCTCAAAGTCTAATAAGGAGGAAGCTCAAAAGATTAAAGATTGTCAAGGAATCAATACAGAGAGGAAGAAGAGAAACATATCAAATATCATGTCTGATTATGATTCTGATAGTTCAGTTGGATCACAAGATGAGTCATGTCTGTTGGCTTACAACCTACAAGATCTAACCAAAACTAAGTGGATTCACTCTGATAATATGATTGACTATATCCAAGGTTTTGAAGAACTAAGACCCAATCTCATAATAACGGTTCGAAATCAGGACTGGCTCAAGGATAAGATTGAGGAAACAAAAGATGATATTGCTGACATGAAGGTTCAAGTTGAAAAGCTTGAAAAACAGGAAGTGGTTGCTGACAAGTCTCTTGAGACATGCTTTAAAAGTTTGAACACTGAAGAAACCTCAGTGAACAACAAGAGCACCACTAGAGATTAAGTTATATGCTGTAATACTTAATCCAATGAAATATACATCAATTTTTGATTTCTCTCAATGATTTAAGTCTATTATGAATAAAACTATTATGAATAAAATTATTTGATTTATAATTTTCTTGTGATAGTTTTTCGATTTACATAGCATGTGCTTGAATGCTTTATGATTATTGCTATGTATGTTTATGGGATGTTTGATTTCGGTTTTATTACCTTGATATTCGATCTCATAATTTTGTGAACCCTTATGGTTTTGGTGACTTTTTGATTTAGCGCGATTAAGTTCTAGCCCATGTTGGTAGGCTTTATCAAAAAATCATGAGGGTTTTTGATAGAAACAATATGTGAAAAAGTCACAATATGTTGAATCGGTTTTGGTTTAGCATAAAAGCATATGTGTTTCGAGGGTTTTCAACTTTTGCTTGCAATAAACCGGTTTTCAACCTTTCTCTGGTAAAGGTTGGTTGTTGTTATTCTTCTGTTTTGCATAAGGATAACAACACAATGATATTTCGATATCAATTCTCTTTGGAAGAAGATGCAAACATATTGGAGAAGAGGATGTGAAATTTGAGGTAACAATCTTGTTAGTTAATTGTTTTCCTGTTTAAGAAACGCCTGATTTTTATTTCATATATTTATTGTTTTTGCTTAACAAAATTTCGGTACAATTGATGTATTATTCCATTATGTGTGTATGGATGTGTGCGTGATCCAATTGGTTCCGGTCAAGAAAAACTATTGTTATCTTGCTTTATTGTGTGGTATCAAATGTTTAGGATTACAAAATTTCGGTGCAATTGCGGTGCTACAATGTCTATGTTGTTTCAATTGCTTCCGGTTGAGGTGAATAATTACGCAAGTTGATTTATTTGGTTTGTATGAATTGTTTATGGCTTAACGAAAGAAAAGGTTTACGGGATGAATTGTTTAGTCCAATTCGATTCCGGATAAGAGAAACTAAGTTAATTCTGATCTTAGTTAGACTTATCAAAGTGGAGGTTTCGGTTATTCAAGTCTAATCGAATGCCTTAACAAGAAATACTAGTTAACTAACCTAGTACTTGTCTTGTTTAAAAGTGAAAGGTCTAAGTTATATGGATAATTAGAGCCTGATGAGAAAAATAGAGTTATCTTTATTTTGGTCTTATCGAACAAGCGATTGTATTTGTACAATCGGTTTAGCAAAGGAACTAAGGTGCTTAGTTGATTTTTGGTTTGCTAAACTATTAGGGAAAATTGCTTCGGGTAATTATTTCCTTGATAACATATCAAAACAAATTACTTTGTAGTTTCGGTTTTGATATTGGTTATCAGAAATGGTGTGTGGAACCCTCGTGCTTAACTCTATAGGTTGCAAGTGTATTTTGAGACTTGTAAGATTCTTTTCGATTTGTCCTTCATTTTTTGTTTCTTTGTTATTTTGTGACAAAAATGGGGAGAAATATATGGAGTAAACAAGTGATACGGGCATTGATTTTATATTGATTGGTATCACTAAAGGAAAAGAACATTGGTGCTTAAACGTTTATTTAACGAAAGAGTGAAAGCATAGACTAAGGAGGAGTAACATATCATTACAAAGGAATAACAAATACGTGCGGATTGATAAAATCTACCTATCTTACCATTAGGGGGAGTAATATTCTTGTTATCATAATGTCAACATCGGCATTTAAGGATTTAATGTATACAGGTTATTGTGCTGTTGAATTCGGGAATCAAGGGTATGTGTAATGAACTCTTGTAATTTGTTTATCCATATGATGTAAGAGTTTTGTCACTAAAATTGACAAAGGGGGGGATTGTTAGAGCATAGCTCGGTTGAACCCACCAAGCATTGGTATGTCAAGTTTGGTTGTCATATTTTAGTGAATCAAAACTCATTTAAAGAGTCGCTTGATTATGTACTAGAGTCAACTTCGTATAGGTTAGCTTGAAAGTATTAGGATATGAGACAGTAAAAGTATTGCGAAGACTTGAAGAAGTGAAGAAGTAAGAATCTACAACGACAACACCATCCTTCCACTTGAGGTTAGTCATATTTGATTTGAACTGTTTCATTCCCTAACGTATCTTTCAAGTCGTGCATATTGAAAATAAAACTACGAATCATGAACACTCTAGATAGACATAGTATTAAGGATTACAATACAAGGTTTACTGCTTAACCATTAAACTTTGTAGATAAGACATCGACATAATCGTTTAAATGCTATTGTGATTATGTATGGGTATGAGGTGAGGATTTCATCCTAGGAAATAATGTTTTACATGTGTTTTAAGGAAGTAAATTCATGAACTTGTTTTGTGAATCGAAAAGGAAATCTCCAGGCGTTATTGGTATTGTTATTCATTGCTTGTGAACAACCAATATGTGTGATTAGTATAACTGCTCATGACTTATTTGTGTTCTTGGTAAAACGATTCACAAAGGCCTGACTTATGTATTGGTATGACTTTTATTAGTGAAACCGATCTTAAGTAATCACCTGAGATGGTATGATCAAGTTTGTGATTTTGTGTAAGACCGACTCTGGGTAAAGGGGAACCGATCATAGTAAGAGGTGCAACACATCACAAAGGGGAATCGATCCTTGTACGTGGTGCATCATGGTTTAGCAGAAAGGGGAACCGATCCTATGGACATGTGCAACACATTCAAGTTAGATACAGTATATATGTGTGAAAAAGCGGGGGTCTAACAACACCACCCAATATTTCGATTAGCAATCTGTATGGACTAACTCCGAAATACTTTGCTAGAGAATCAACTAGACAGTCAGACTCAATCTAGATAAAAGTATCTCAAGGAGTTAATATCTCTCTCTTGATTTGATTTTTACTCAAGCTAAAAAACAATAGCGAGTATTTATCAAATACAAGGAATACTTGGAAGGTACCAAAGACCAATGTCCAAGGATCAATCAATATCAACCAACAACCAAAGGTTGGATTACCAATTGATGATCACGAATGCAAACCTGTATTATTTCAATTATATAAAATATAATGTGGAAAAGAAATAACACAGACACCAGAAATTTTGTTAACGAGGAAACTGCAAATGGAAAAAAACCCCGGGACCTAGTCCAGATTGAATACACACTGTATTAAGCCGCTACAGAAACTAGCCTATTGCAAACTAACTTCGGACTGGACTATAGTTGAACCCCTATCAATCTCCCACTGATACAAGGTACATTTGTACTCCTATGCCTCTGATCCCAGTAGGATACTGCGCACTTGATTCCCTTAGCTGATCTCACCCACAACCAAGAGTTGTTGTAACCCAAAATCACAGACTTGATAGTAAACAGATCTGTCTCACACAGAAAAGTCTATAAAAGGATAAATATGTCTCCCACAGATAAACCCTAGGTTTTGTTCCTCCTTTAGATATAAAATCAAGGTAACAAGAACCAATTGATAATCCGGTTTTATATTCCCGAAGAACTACCTAGATTAATCAATCACCTCTCTACAATCCTTACTGACTACACAAGCGGATTGTCGAGGAATCATAAACAGTGAGACGAAGATGTTTGTGACTTCTTTACCTTGCCTATCGGAGAACTCTCACGATCTCAAGCCAATCAATCGATTGTACTCGTACGATAGAAGATGCAAGATCAGATCACACAACTACGATAAAGTAGTATCGGTCTGGCTTCACAATCCCAATGAAGTATTTAAGTCATTAACCTGATTTTAGAGAAGAAAATCAAAGGTTAATGGAGATTGACTCTAGCGGGCGCACTAGTAGCACACAGACGTGTGGGGATTAGTTTTTCACAATGCTAGATGTCTCCTTTATATATCCTTCAAATCAGGGTTTTTCCTTAGTTACAAAGCAATCCATATTCACCGTTAGATGAAAACCTGATTTAGATTCAAGCTAATATTTCTCAACCGTTAGATCAAAAACTTAGCTTGTCACACACACTTGGGTGGACGTTTACTGGGTTCGTGAAAACCATGCCCAAACGTGTACGTGTATGTTGGTTCAACATAGTAACCCAAAAGGTTAACCATATGAGCATTTCATATTAACCTTGTTCTTCTTCACCATAACTAGTTCAATTGACTCAAATGAACTAGTTACAGAGTTGTTCAATTGCTATGAGATCTTATGTAACTACACAAGACACAATTGAAACAAAGATGATTCGATTCGGTGAATCGGCTCATGAATATTATAGCCACGGTTTGCATAAAGAATTCCTTAGTAATTTAATGTTTCATGTTTAGAGCACATCTTTAGATCATTACCTCTTAAGTTCACAAACAAGTTCGCGGACTTAAGTTAATCGGCTGAGTTTTCCAAACTCAGCAGAAATTCTCGGAAAGAGAACTTCCGCCAGTTCGTGGACTGGGTTCGCGGACTGAGTCCGCGGACTTAGCACACAAACGAGTTTTGGAAAATCCAGCAGAAATTCTCGGTCGAGAACTTCCGACAGTTCGCGGACTTGGAAAGCCAATTCCACAATCCTCCTGATTTCTCTTGATCAACAAAGTTCGAAAACTTCGGTTCAAGGAATACATGGTTATGTAATCTAAACTCTCATGTCAATCATTTAGACATTCTCAGAGGACGCTATGTAGCCGTTATTCACAGACCGATTCACGTCAGTGCAATTCTCAAAGTGATTGAAACTTTTCATGACTTTCGTCACTAGGTGAAGATAAACTTGATCAAAGCGAAACGCTTTACCAACACACGATTTCGAGATAAAAGATAAGCAATGAATGCTCAGCTCGAAATGTCAAATGTGTATGATCTAGTCTATATAGCATACGACTTTTGTCTCATAAGAAGTAGGAGATAGAAGAGATATACTTTTGAGTGATAGATAAGTTCAAGTCTCCACATACCTTTTTGTTGATGAAGTTCCACGGTTCCTTGTATAGATCTTCGTCGTTGTATGATGAATCGACATGAAGTCCTTGAGCTCAACTACACTTTTCTATCCTAGTCCGAGACTTAGTTATGTAGGCTAGAAATCAAGACTTATAGTTTTGATCACTAACATTGACAAACATGCTTGAGATAGCAACGCATGCGAGGTTGACTGAGCTATGCTCTAACAATCTCCCCCTTTGTCAATTTTAGTGACAAAACTATTAATACATATGGAATACAAAAAAGATAAACTTTAGTGGCTCCTATTCCATAGTATAATCTTCAACGTTCCTTGAAATCTTAGTCCTTCCAAGTACTTCAATGATCCCAAAGGTTGTAAGTTTAGCACCATCGTTGTTGAAGATCCGTAGCTATAACAATGAGAGAAATCGAGATTCTCGATCATTATTATACAATGTCATAGTATTATTATATAACATCAAAGTCCAATTGTATCACGACTTTAACAATAATAATACGATGATATTATCACTCCCCCTTAGTCAATACTCCATCTCGATCATGGAAACCACTCCCCCTTACACAATGACCCGAAAACCATATGTATTTGTAGTGTGAACTACAATATTTCTCCCCCTTTTTGTCAATAAAATTGGAAAAGGTACAAGAATGGGATCATAATGAAATTTCCACAAGAGACATTTCATGACCAAAAGAAAAATACATACCAACTTAATTTAGATGCAATCTAATAGCCGAAGCTAACAACATTCATCAAGGAGTTTTAAGATACAAGATAACCCCTACAAAATTCCACAGGTGCACTCCCCGCAAGATATTACCATTAAGCACAAGTTCAAAAGAACTCTCCCCCATTTGATATCATTCCCGAGAGAACAACAAGAGCGACCTTAATTTCGAAAGAAAAGAAGGATTTTTTATTGGACACCAAAAACCATAGGAATGATTGTCTATATCCAAAGCTCAACCAAATTAATCACAAGTAAACCCATGATTAATTCAATTGGAATACGCAACTAAATCAAACCACAAAAGTGATCAATTTAATTGAAAGTGCTCAACATAAGTAAACTCACGGATCTACGACTAAGTCAATCACATGGAGATGACTAACTTAACCGTTCAAATACTCAACATAAGGAAAACCTTACGGAATATATGACTACATTAACCAAAGAACATGATAGTGTAGCCTTTCATATACTCAACACAAGAACTTGTGTAATATATGAAAACTCAACTAGATTAATTACAAGAGAACCTATAATTAATCTAATTAGAATACAAACAACCAAACTAATCACCGAAGAAATCAATTTAATTATTTTGGGCTCAACATAAGAGAACTTATGGAACCCCGACTAAGTTCATCATAGAATATGACAACCTTAACCGTGCATGTACTCGACATAAGAAAGAAGACTTATGGAGTACTAACTAAATAACCAAACTAGTTGATTAATTTAGATCCTAATGCTCGACATATAGCATCTTATGTAACAACCAACAAAGCCAAGGTAAATCAACTTAGTTGTAAGGTGCTCAACATAAGACACACAACGGATCCTTCACGGTAAAACATAATAAGATGGATCAATGAAGATCAATACCGTGGATAACATACACGGATCTATTCTATTTTCCATCATAACAACATAATAGACTTTATCCTTGTTGAAAAAAGATTTTATCCTATTTTCCATCAAATACATGATTACATAGGCTTAACTTTTGTATATGTCAAAAGTCCATTCGTCCTTTCATCAATAAGAATACCGATTCATGAACGACTTTATTTTTGACAAAATATGGGACCTTCAAGTTCACGGACGCAAACAATACATATCCCATAAAAATATTGCAATATCACAAACCATTAAAATACTGCAATAAACATCATCCTCCAAATATTTTTAGAATTTAAAACCAATAAACCTAAAAAATAACATAAGAAGATGAAAACAAAAATAGCTATGTGTAGTCACAATCATCTTTATTCAAAGCACTAGTTATTCTTCCAACAAATCCAAAAAGAAGCCTTACTAGGCATGTAAGAAGATGCATTATTCATCACCTTCATCATCAGACAATTTCCAAGTAGCTTGAATTGAATCCAACTCTTCCTTGAGCTCGGGACACTTGGTTCCAATTAACGATACTTGATCTTTTAAGCACTTTACTCTTGCATTTACCTTGCGTACACCCTTGTAATGTTTTTGAATAAACCTCAAGGTGGCAGGGTCTTCAACATCAAGAGGAGTACCTCTTTGTCGCTTGCGAAACATTTTTCCCTTATACGCCGAAAGGTACATGGACGAACAAGTTTGGGAACCCCAAGAGAATTTCCAATAAAATCAAGTCCACGATCACGGCAAATTTGGCTAATCAAACAAGGATAGCCTAACATCTTGATGCGAGAAGTCATCGTCATCATTTGAAGATGATAAAACCACAAATATCAAGATTTGTATTGCCAGATGCAAGGAAGAAGACCAATTCCGCAAACTCATAACTCCACCAAGAATTCTCAATTGTGGAGGGACAAAGATTAGAGATACCAAGTTTTCCAAACGCCATTTAAGAAATACTAAGATCATTAGTAGGAAACTTTCCTTGACTCCAAACAACCTTCTTTCCACAAAGTCCAATAGAGATATCATCATATGAAGGATGTTCATCACTTGGTCTAGGTAACCGTACGTTGCCCAACGGTATTTTGGTAACCCTTGAAATTAGCTCTCTTTTAACAAGAAACCTTTCTCTATTTATCATGGATTTGAATTCCATCTTCTTAAAATCAACATCATGAATGTTGGCATAGAAAATCCTTGTTAGAGAATCAAAACCTTCACCAAGGCCATTAAAGATATTCCCAAGATTGAATTCTTTGAAGCAAACTAAATCCTCTTCATGTCCACTAAAGGTTTCCAATTTCTTTTCTAGAATAAAACCTTTGGAAGCAATCCTATCAAAAGTTCTAGCACAAGAATCATTCACAAACCTAATTCTAAGAGAATTTTGATCACAAGGAGGATTCAAGCTAGAGGATTTTGAGCTTTTAGAACTTCTTTTCATGCTTCTAGAAATCATCATAAAGAGATATACAAGAGGGGATTAGTTACTTGAAGAGAACCTCAAACACCTTTCCTTTTGATTTCTTCAAAGAAGCTTTAATGGTGGAGAAGCACAAATCCTAGTTCACGTACGCGGACGGAAGATGAGAGAGAAGAAGGTTCGTGAACCACCAACATATATATATCCCTCATTCATGGGCTTGGGCTGTACACGAACCGTGATTCACAAGACTTAAGGAAAAATCTTAGCCCTTTCCACATTAGAGGTAAACAACCAACAAAAAGTGGAAGAACACAGAAGCAATAGAAGGTTAACCAATCAACAACACAACTGTACACAACACAATCCATTTCTTGCCCCACTTCAAGATATGTACAAATGGGGAAAAGCCAGTCTTGTTACCAAGAGGCATAATGCGCAGAGGAGTTCTCATGCGACACGTCTGGTTGATAAGTGTGAACAGTCCCTGTAGTATAATCAAAATAATGATGATAGTCAGGGCACCTGGAGCTTTCTATCCTTCGTTGGTTCGGGCTAGAGGAAGGATATTTCCGATTTCTGGGTTGTTCAGTATTAACAGTTTTAACACGACCAACACCCTTTCCGGAAAGATTCTTAGACTTAACAGAATTAAGTTTTTCTAAGAATTTAAAAACGCCTTCAAACGCTTTAAATAGATCTTTATCAATTGATCCATCATGATAGTATTCCTCATAGAGATCAAGAGTTAATCTAGTGAGGTTCCATATCCTTGAGCGTATTGAACATTTTCCCAATTTTTCCTTCTTTTTATTTGTTCTTTCAGATTGTATCTTAACATCTAAATCTCCCCTTTTAGATGAAGTAAGATTATCATGAGAACCTAGAGGTTTTAACCATAACAATCTCTAAATAATCTTTAAGAAATTCTGGCGTGCATTACAGATGCCAGGAGCAAGTTTTCCAAAGAAATTTCCCATAGGGCAACACAAACTTATTAGGTTTACCGTGGTTTCCAGTTCTGATACCAATTGAAAAAGCGGGGGTCAAACAACACCACCCAATATTTCGATTAACAATCTGTATGGACTAACTCCGAAATACTTTACTAGAGAATCAACTAGACAGTCAGACTCAATCTAGATAAAAGTATCTCAAGGAGTTAATATCTCTCTCTTGATTTGATTTTTACTCAAGCTAAAAAACAATAGCGAGTCTTTATCAAATACAAGGAATACTTGGACGGTACCAAAGACCAATGTACAAGGATCAATCAATACCAATCAACAACCAAAGGTTGGATTTCCAATTGATGATCACGAACGCACAACCTGTATTATTTCAATTATATAAAATATAATGCGGAAAAGAAATAACACAGACACCATAAATTTTGTTAACAAGGAAACCGCAAATGCAGAAAAACACCGGGACCTAGACCAGATTGAATACACACTGTATTAAGCCGCTACAGACACTAGCCTACTGCAAACTAACTTCGGACTGTACTATAGTTGAACCCCTATCAATCTCCCACTGATACAAGGTACAGTTGTACTCCTACGCCTCTGATCCCATTAGGATACTGCGCACATGATTCCCTTAGTTGATCTCACCCACAACCAAGAGTTGTTGTAACCCAAAATCACAGACTTGATAATAAACAGATCTGTCTCACACAGAAAAGTCTATAAAAGGATAAATCTGTCTCCCACAGATAAACCCTAGGTTTTGTTCCATCTTTAGATATAAAATCAAGGTAACAGGAACCAATTGATAATCCGGTCTTATATTCCCGAAGAACAACCTAGATTAATCAATCACCTCTCTACAATCCTTCTTGACTACACAAGTGGATTGTCGAGGAATCACAAATAGTGAGACGAAGATGTTTGTGACTTCTTTATCTTGCCTATAGGAGAACTCTCACGATCTCAAGCCAATCAATCGATTGTACTCGTACGATAGAAGATGCAAGATCAGATCACACAACTACAATAAAGTAGTATCGGTCTGGCTTCACAATCCCAATGAAGTCTTTAAGTCGTTAACCTGATTTTAGAGAAGAAAATCAAAGGTTAATGGAGATCGACTCTAGCGGGCCCACTAGTAGCACACAGACGTGTAGGGATTAGTTTTGCACAATGCTAGATGTCTCCTTTATATAGCATTCAAATCAGGGTTTTGCCTTAGTTACAAAGCAATCCATATTCACCGTTAGATGAAAACCTGATTTAGATTCAAGCTAATATTTCTCAACCGTTAGATCGAAAACTTAGCTTGTCACACACACTTGGGTAGACGTTTACTGGGTTCGTGAAAACCATGCCCAAACGTGTACGTGTATGTTGGTTCAACATAGTAACCCAAAAGGTTAACCATATGAGCATTTCATATTAACCTTGTTCTTCTTCACCATAACTAGTTCAATTGACTCAAATGAACTAGTTACAGAGTTGTTCAATTGCTATGAGATCTTATGTAACTACACAAGACACAATTGAAACAAAGATGATTCGATTCGATGAATCGGCTCATGAACATTATAGCCACGGTTTGCATAAAGCATTCCTTAGTAATTTAATGTTTCATGTTTAGAGCACATCTTTAGATCATAACCTCTTAAGTTCACAAACAAGTTCGCGGTCTTAAGTTAATCGGTTGAGTTTTCCAAACTCAGCAGAAATTCTCGGAAAGAGAACTTCCGCCAGTTCGCTGACTGAGTTCGTGGACTTAGCACACAAACGAGTTTTGGAAAATCCAGCAGAAATTCTCGGTCGAGAACTTCCGACAGTTCGCTGACTTGGCAAGCCAATTCACAATCCTCCCGATTTTTCTTGATCAACAAAGTTCGAAAACTTCGGTTCAAGGAATACATGGTTATGTAATCTAAACTCTCATTTCAATCATTGAGACATTCTCAGAAGGAAGCTATGTAGCCGTTATTGTCAGACCGATTCACGTCAGAGCAATTCTCAAAGTGATTGAAACTTTTCATGACTTTCGTCACTAGGTGAAGATAAACTTGATCAAAGCGAAACGCTTTACCAACACACGATTTCGAGATAAAAGATAAACAATGAATGCTCAACTCGAAATGTCAAATGTGTATGATCTAGTCTATATAGCATACGACTTTTGTCTCATAAGAAGTAGGAGATAGAAGAGATAGACTTTTGAGTGATAGATAAGTTTAAGTCTCCACATACCTTTTTATTGATGAAGTTCTACGGTCCCTTGTATAGATCTTCGTCGTTGTATGATGAATCGCCATGAATTCCTTGAGCTCAACTACACTTTTTTATCCTAGTTCGAGACTTAGCTATGTAGGCTAGAAATCAAGACTTATAGTTTTGATCACTAACATTGACAAACGTGCTTGAGATAGCAACGCATGCGAGGTTGGACGAGCTATGCTCTAACAATGTGGGGAACCAATCCTAGTACCTAGTCAACCGAATTTTGGAACCTAGTGTGACTATGCACAATACTCACATGGAGGTAGAACCGAAACTTGTTTTGGTAGAACCGTTAAACCCATGATTGGTGATTGAGTGTTCTTAATCAATCACATAGTTCTTGAAAGTCAGATGAACCAATTCTAAACTTGTTTGGAAGTGTGGAAAATCGGTTTCAAGATTGTAAGTATGAAAGAGGACTTACAGAATAAGGATGTCGACATACTTTGAACATGTGCTGTAACGCTTATCTTTAATTGTTCAAAGTTATTCCTTAATAGCTAAAGGAGAATCCTAGATCGAAACATAAATAAGTTAAGAATCTTTTATTTAAGGTTTTTAATTTTATTTTAGGAAAACGAGAATTAGTAATGTGCATTTACTAGTTGAAGATTTTCCAAACATATTTTCGATCATTATTTTGGACAGAGCATTTCCAGGAATTATGGAAACCGAATTTGGAATATATTGCATATCTTGAGAATATTTTCGGTTTTGGAAATTCCTTGGTGTCCAAACTTCCTTGTCTATAAATACTTGAAGTTTGCATTTCTAGCAAACTAATCCTTCGTGACAACAAACTTCCTCGGTTGTATTGTTACTGGTGAAGCCGCCTATTCAGATAGGAGAGTAACCTAATTAGGCGAATCTCTTACGGCCGCTCATTTTAAAGTCTTCTTTGGGATTGAGAAGCTTTATTAGTACCGTTGGTCGGAAACTAGATATTTGCGGTTTATCTTGTGTTTTGGATTGATTTGATTGACTAGCGTTGGTTGAACTTTGATTGCACCTGGTTTGTTTATGCTTGAGAATATTCTCTTCTGATATAAGATTCACTCAAACTAGATCGAAGTTTCGACATGGATCTTTAGACTGTTTGTAGATCTAAAGATGTCTTGTGATAATCCATTGTTAACAGACTCCTCTGTGCGTGATTGATCACAAGAGATTCAAGTTGTTGTGTGCAGGCGTTTATTGTAGATCTAAAAAGATTTGAAGACAAAGAAGATATTGAAGATTTTTGATTTGGGATTCATAATCTTTGGTGTGTACAACTTGTTTCGGTATAGAGTATCCAACTATAATCGGTTTATCCTTGTGGTAGATTGGATTGATTAGTTATGTAGATCGACATCAATACAATTCTTTGTGATTAAAAGTATTGATTGCAAAATCTTAACAATTACCTTTGGTAGTTGGGAATAAGATAGATATAAGAACCTAACGAAGGAGTTTATTGAGATAAATAGTAGATCCTTTGTCGAAATCACATCACTTGGTTGAAGATGGTTGCTACCAAACAGATTTGTTGTTCTTTTACTGTTTGGAATACGAACCAAAGGAATTGGTCCAAGTACGTGACTTATTCATAAGTTGGAGGCGTGAAAATACAGACAGAACTAGGTGAACTATAGGTTTAGTTGCTTGGTCTCAACTATACGAAGTTGGTTTAATTTTGTGTAGCGGCTTAATCCCGAGAGTATTCAATTATGGACAAGGTCCCGGTTTTTTTCTGCATTTGCGGTTTTCTCGTTAACAAAATCTTGCTGTGTCATTTACTTTTATTTTCCGCATTATAATTGTTTTATTGTAATTAAAATAAATTACACAAACGTTAATTCCTATTTACTTGATAAGCAGTCCTATTGTGTTTGGTTAAGTCCGTACCCTTTTTATCAAGTAAACATACTTCGTTGTTGTATTGTCTCGATCTCGTATCCATAGTCAATCACACGAAGTGTGAACCGATTAGTTGCATTGTCTCGACTCAGTCCATGGACAATCACTTTCAGAGAAAGGACTTATAGGTAGGAAAAGTTTTAGCTTGAGGTATATTTGGGTACCCTCGCCTTTTCAAAGAGGAGGTAATGTTGGTATGAAATTGGACATAACACAGGCTTATGATTCCCTTAGTTGGGATTTCTTGTTTCAAGCTATGTTCACCTTTGGGTTTTCAGCTCAATTTATACATTGGATACAAGTGCTCTTTCAATCCACTAGAATATCAGTTACGGTTAATGGAGGCCCAGCTGGTTTTTTCCCTATTGGTAGGGCGTTAAAACAAGGTGATCCATTATCACCTGTTTTGTTTGTTATTGCTCAGGAAATATTAAGTAGAAGAATAAATCATTTGGTGCAAGAAGGAAAATTGATTCCAATGGTCAACAGAAATGGCATTCAACCTTCACATATCTTTTTTGCTGATGATATTTTTTTATTTTGTAATGGTGATAAGAGGAACATTAATAAGTTACTGAACTTATTAAAGGACTATCAACAATCATCTGGGCAAGTAGTGAGTATGGATAAAAACAAGTGTTTTGTGGGAGGCACTACAGATAGAAGGAGAATCCAAATTACCAATAATTATGGTATGTCACTTTCCAAATTTCCAGATAAGTACTTGTGTGTTAATCTAATACCTGGGAAGATTAAATCATCACATGTATGGGGGTCTGTGGATTTATTACAAAGCAAAATTCCTGGTTGGATGGGTAAGATGTTATCTTTTCAAGAAAGACTTATCTTGGTGAAACATGTGTTATGTAGCATCCCAATTTACAATATGTCAATATACAAATTGACTAGGAAAGTATTGTTTGAATGTGATAGGATAATCAGAAATTTCCTTTGGTCAGGTGATCCAACTAAAAAGAAACTATTGACAGTTAAATGGGAAGAGGTAAATTCTCCATTGGAAGAAGGTGGTCTAGGTTTGAGAAGCTTAGAAGACATAAATAAATCTTTACTCATGAAGTTAGCATGGAAGATGCAGAATGTCAATGATGAATGGGCTAAATTTTTCCAAGCTAAATTTCAAGATAAAAATGGTATATGGATCAATTATTATAAGAAATCTTCTGTATGGATTGGGATCAAATGGGTTCTTGATGAGGTTTTTAATAATTCAAGGTGGATTGCGGGTGATGGGGAAAACATCTTAGTATCTAATGATATTTGGATTACAAGTAAGCCTTTAAGAACTTTATACCCTGATAACCCTTTTATGCTTCAAAATCCTAACCTTAAAGTGATGCATCTACTTAGAAATGGTGAATGGATAATACCTGCTGAAATGTCAAATATGATACAAGATAGTGCATTACCAGTGATGGATGGGGAAAAAGATAGGAAGATCTGGATTTGGTCCAAAACTGGAGAATTCATAGTTGCAACTGCAGTGGAGTGTATAAGAAAGAAATATACTAAGCTGCAATGGACCAAAAGCATTTGGAAGAATACAATTCATCCTAGTATTTCAAGTAATATATGGAAAGTGATAAGAGGTGTATGGGCTACAGATGATAACATGAGAAAGAAAGGTTTCAATATGGCTTCAAGATGCTCCTTCTGTAAACAAGATGAAGAAACAATTGAACATATACTATGGTATTGTAACTTTAGTGAGAAAGTCTGGCAATGGCTAGGTGGGTTGTTTCCATTCTTCAATCCAATATCCCTTGAGGAGGTTCTCAATATGGCAAAGTCAAAAAGTCTAGTTGTAAGAGAAATTTGGAGATTTGCTGCTCTCATAACTATAAAGGAATTATGCTTTCATAGAAACAGAGTGGTGTATGATGGTGCACAACCAAATGCAGAGGATTTGAAGAGAAAAATAGTTCAGTTCACTGAGGAATGTGAAGTCAGGATGAAAGAACATATGTGGAATACAGTTGAATATTTACAGATATTTAAAACCTTTGGAATTAAATGCATGAAAGTGAAGCATATCAGAATTCAAGCAGTCTTCTTCTCTTTACCCATTGGACCTAAAATATTATTATGTTATGATGGTGCTGCAAGAAACAATCCTGGTGAAGCAGGATATGGATTTATTGGCAGAGATAACACAGGTGGTTTCTTAATTGCAGTTGCAGGTGGAATGGGTGTTGCGACCAATTATATGACTGAGATTTTTGCTGTCATAAATGCATGTGAATGGGCAATAAGTAAGGGCTTCTTACAACTATGCATAAGAACTGATTCAAAATCAGTTATCAATTCTTTCTCTACCAGAAGAATACCCTGGTATGTACAATCTAGATGGAATAAAATTGCTGCTGCACTTATCAGTATTGAATTCATACACAGTTACAGAGAAGTGAATTTCTCTGCTGATGTTGTAGTATTTCGATTGCGGTAAATAAGGATTCGTTGCTCGGACTTGAAAAGATTTTTAAAACAAAAATATATATAAAATTTGTCACAGGATCAAGAGATACTAGGACTCAGGATTCCACTATTAATCATTCACACAATTCATATATTTATTAGAAACAATTATAGCTCAAATCATAAGGACTCTCATTCTTGCCAAGGTAGATTTTTAGAAAATTTATTGTATATCACTAGCATGACGCATCAAAAGCACTATGACCAAGCATACATCATCATACGATATCACAACCAATTAAGAAAAATCATAAATCGATTAATAAAAAGTGCAAGTAGTCAAAAAAAGAATTAATATAATTATCATATGCGTAAAGAACGGCTTCCTCCATCATCCCAGTGTTGGGGTTTAGCTAATCATAATAATCATGTTCTCAAAATATATATTTGATGCTCAAAGTATGATTAAAAGAGTCAAAAGTTATAAAACAGTGGTTCTGAGACTCACAAAACACGTCCAGAAAGAAACGATACCAGAAAACTGCAGCTAAACTGCGACACTTCTCCACTGCTGCTGGAACTGTTGAAGAACGACGGTCTTTAAGTGTCTGTTCTTCGTGTTCTTGAATCTCTTTAATGGCAGCAGCAGCAGCAGGTGAACATTGCTGCTGGTTCCATTTTCTCGCTCCTCCTAGCTCTGGATCGACCCCAAACTCTTCATCCCCTTATCTAAATTCTCAACACCTCTTATATACTTCACAAGCCCAAGAAATCCCGCAAAATCTTCTCTTTTTTTCCATGCTGCCAAGTTACGTAACTTCCCTGCAGTTTGAGAGAAAATCTCTCCTGTTGATTTTTGTACGCGTCTTCTAGCTATTTTCTTGTCACCAAACTCTCCCAGGACTTGAACCATTACTAGATAGACGTCTATCCAGCGTGAGACTCTCCCAAAAAATCTCACAAAATATTTGAGTATGAACAGAAAGAGGACGTACTCTGTTTGGACTTTGGTTGCTTCCTCCGACTTGTCCAGCCCAATTTGTTGGGTCTAAACAATCCCATAGACCATGTTAAGCTCTAAGAAGTCAAGCCCAACCAAATTTAGCTATGGAATCTCCATGAAACTCGTTCAAATCTTCAATCCAAAATCAACAGCGTCTGCATGTATTTTTCCCGCCAAAAACCATTATTTGAAATTTGAAGAAGACCTCCCCCTATCAAGTTCAGGGGTGCGAATAGCAAGTGGGGTTGAAATAAAAATTCTTGGGCGGAAATAACCAAAACTTGGGTGCCTTTAGTAATTTTTCTGGGATGTTTTCCGCACTTTTTCTGGGTTCCTCCGGGGTGTTTCTGGGATACTTCCGGTACACTTCTGGGGTACTTCCGGTGTACTATCAACGGAGCTCCAAACGCCACATTTTTAGCCAATTCCGCCGCAAAACCTTATTTTTCCAAAAACCCCTACAAATAAATAAAACACCATAATAAGTACAAAAATGGGTACCAACATTATATACAATTGAGATATATTAGACAAATAAATGCGTCTATCAAATACCCCCAAACTTATTATTTTTTAGTCCTCGAGCAAATAAATAGAAAATAAAATCCTAACTGACTGTCGCAGGCATCGTCGATTGCATTTAGCGTATGCAATAAGCCTTTAAACCCCTAGGTGGCCCTAGTGGCCGAGTTATAGTCTCGGGAGGGCTTACAAGAGATATACCCACAAAACCTATACTCCAGACCTTAGCTATATACGCAGAACCTTGGAAGGCACTAAAGAATCTCCTTGGTTGGCATACTTATTGACTACAGGAAGAAGTACCCTGATGCGAAATTCCAATTGCTGTACACGAGTTTGCACTCAAGCATACTAAAATTCATATAAAGTGACAGAGCTCTACTCAGATAGTCGCACTATGGACATCAATATCCGAAGTCAAAACTAATCACATGGATAGATCAAGAAGATGAATATAGAAAAACATAGATGGTTTTGATGTTTACTAAGTGAACGGCGTTTCCCATATCTGTCTGAAGGCCTCCGCCAAAATGAACCTATCCTAATGGATTGAGATACTAGTCTGACTAATATCAACACACTAGCATATACAAGGGTACAAGTGGTCGATAACCTAACTCTAGGTCAACACAACTGGCATATACAAGGGTACCAGTAGTCGACTTTATTGAATTTATTCCTTTTGGTCAAATGGTCTGGACGGAATGTCTTTTTTTTTTTTTTTTAACTTTTTTTTTCTTTTTTTTTTCATGGTATCTCAATCGCTCTAATTCACCCTAGCATTGGTAACAACTTGAATCGTGAGCCCCACCAAATCACTTAGAAACATATTTAAAAAGAAAACAACATCAAAAAAGAAGTGAAAAGGACTCAACGAGATATGGTGAAACTATTATGTTATTCCTAACAACTGAGCTCTGTGCTTTTATGAATAGACTCTTTAGATGTTGCCATCTAATCAGATTGGTTCCTCAACTCCTAAAACCAAAATGCTTCCATCCACTTAGATTGGTTAGTGCCATCCTAAATAAGCATAAATTTCTAGGCTCTGGAGTTTATTTATTATGCAACTAAAAAGTTTCTCCCATACCCCCAAACTTAAACCTAACATTGTCCTCAATGTTCTAAAGATAAAATTAAAACATGAGCAAGGAGAAACTGTTACCAATGAAGCAAAAGAGATAAGGAAAGATATTACCGTGTCGCATGAATATTGAGTTACCTCCCAAGAAGTGCTAAGTTTAAAGTCTTCAGCCAGACTTAGGAAAGGATTAGTCAACTCGAACCATAAAGTAACAGTCGAAATAACTATGGGTCTTCAAAACTAAATAGAGCTGACCAAAGGAAATTGCAATGAACCAAGAAAGTGAACAAGACTAGCATGCCATTACTTAGTTTCCTGATTAAGAAATTTATATCTAATTGTGGTTCAGGTTCAAGTTCTATGAAAGGGTCTAAATAGAAAATTTTCATTGGCTGCGTTTCTTCATAGGTGGGATCCGAATCATTAGGTCCTAGAGTCTGGAAAAACTCAAATATGATCTTAGAAGCGCACAATAATAACCTAAATAACTGAGGATCCTCTAGGTCAATAAGATTTGACTTACAAAATTGACCACAATGAGAGTAGTGGTCATTCTTAAGCAAATGTGTCGATTCTATTTTCCTAAAACATTTAGGTTTAGTCTCACAACTTAATATTCGACACATTTGGAATATACACGTTCCCGCAGTTGGAAGAAAACTATTTGGTGGGAAAACAAAGTCAATCTGGGGATCATAGCCTGGGCAAACCACATCAACCATAGGATGGGTTTCTAATGACTGAACTTCTTCCTGGACATCATTAGGTTCGGGAAAACGAGTATGAAGGTAATCTTGTAAAATTGTCGAGGAAGAGATATCAAGTCCTAAGTGAAGGGACTTTCTGAGAGTTAAAGGTAAGGCACTAGGAAGGTGATAATCACCCCCAAACTTAGAGTTTTCAGTGTCTCTAGATAGACTAGTTACAATCTCCCTAATTTCTGGATCATTAGATTCTTGAAAATGGCCAATTGATTCTTCTAATTTATTATCAGGTAGTGCATCTTTATTCATCTCTACGGGTATATCTTCTTCATCTAATACTATTGTTTCTAAGTCGCTAGACTCTAAAACAGCATTTTCGGAATAAACCCGTTCCTCTAAACCACTATCGGCTTCGTAATCAAAAGGAAAAACTACATCGTCTAAAACGGTGGTATCCCTACTCAAATCCTCGTCCTTTTGAATAGGTGAATAATCATAAAAATTATTTGGATTTGAACTAGAAATAATATAATCATTATAAAGCTTAATTTGATTAATAGATTCCTGATCACTATGCCTACATATCTAAGATTCTTCATTACTACTATCATCATCATAATAGTACAAAGATGATTGAACCTTATCTAAATAAGTAGTGTCTTTTATTCTAGCCTCGTCCTCTAAATTAGGCAAATATTCACTATTGATATCAAGGGTAGAATTAGAAACCCTATTTTGGAAATTTAGATTATTTCGAGCAACATTAGCCAACTGTTCATTTTCTGCCTCTAGACGAGCCTGAATTTCACTGAGCATAACACTTATACGTTCACCACTCTCGTTTATCATCTCAGAATATCGTGTACACTCTTCTTTTGAACTATTCATTGCAACTAAACATTTATACGTCCTTTCAATCCGTTGTTGGGTCTTTTCTAGATATGGAACAGGTTCAGAAATATAATAATCAGGACTAGTTTCCAAAAACGAGTAACCAGTACTAAAGTGTTCCTGATTTTCTTGATCGTAAGACCAATTCGCGTGTGGATAGTAATTGGGCTCACCATGGTATGAACCATAACCTTGAAAAGGTTGGCGTTCCCAACTACTATTCCCACCATGGTCATAAAAATGATGATGTCCATATTCAAATTCAGATCGATACTCATTGTATTGGCTTTTATCATACCAGTTCGACATTCTTAATTGCAAGGGAATTCTACACAATCACAAACAAGGCTGACTCGACCAAATAAAACCTACTGATTTCTAACAAACAAAAAGCATGATGGCTCCACTTAGATTGTTTCTAGACCAGCTTCTAATCCTTCGAAAGGGATTTCGTTATAATTTAAGCAAACCCCTCTGGAATCAATCCGAGCTAATGTAAGTTGAATTGAGGCGAGGGAAGCTCAGTGGAGCTTTGATACCCAAGGCCTCACCGTTATCACAAGGCGGCACAGTCACGCATTCAACTCACAGAAACCATCATGAACTTCGAGGTGTGCTTAAGAAAGTAACCAATATCCTTCGAAATTTTTTCCTGATAAGCGCGATACCCTATAGGTCTCGTTCTAGTCAAGTTTTAAGCTTGGGTTCGCGTTAGGTGTCGTTTTCCTAAGGCGGGCAAGAAGGGAGCGGTGATGAAATCCGAACCCTTATCTTGTATTGGCCAGGCCTTGCCCTTTACTAGGAATTTAAAAACAGTCCAAATTCTTCCTCAATCAATGAATCACCTTAAGGAATACAGTAAACCCGCTGACAGGGGATTCGCGGGTGTTTCGAAAGCTTACCTCCCGTACCAGACGGGGGATGCACCGTTGAAGTCGACTCGGGCCACTGACTCTTGTGTCAGTGTGCGAACCCGAGGGGCCGAGACGATATTGTAATCGTCGTCCTTCCCTGCACACAGTTTATATTTAAGGGTACCCTTCCTTAGGGTATAAAAAAATAATGTCCCAAAATTTAAAGTCCAAAGTCCATAAAAAAATAAATTGCAAAAGAAAAATAAAGTCTAAATAAATAAATAAATGAATAAATTTGCAAATATCTCCCTTTTTTTTCTCTCTTTTTTTTTATCAAAATAAAAAATAAAAAAAATCTTCTTCTTTCGCCCCTTTCGCTTTGCCTTTTACTCCAGTCTTTAAGTATTCACCAAAAACTTTGACAAAATTTTCTTTCGCTCCAACTTCCAAAATCTGAAAGAAAAAGACAAAAAAAAAACCCAGAAACGTAAAGAAGAACAAAAATAATTAAAAAAAAATAAAATAAATCTATACACAAGTCCCCGGCAGCGGCGCCATTTTGTTGTAGTATTTCGATTGCGGTAAATAAGGATTCGTTGCTCGGACTTGAAAAGATTTTTAAAACAAAAATGTATACAAAATTTGTCACAGGATCAAGAGATACTAGGACTCAGGATTCCACTATTAATCATTCACACAATTCATATATTTATTAGAAACAATTATAGCTCAAATCATAAGGACTCTCATTCTTGCCAAGGTAGATTTTTAGAAAATTTATTGTATATCACTAGCATGACGCATCAAAAGCACTATGACCAAGCATACATCATCATACGATATCACAACCAATTAAGAAAAATCATAAATCGATTAATAAAAAGTGCAAGTAGTCAAAAAAAGAATTAATATAATTATCATATGCATAAAGAACGGCTTCCTCCATCATCCCAGTGTTGGGGTTTAGCTAATCATAATAATCATGTTCTCAAAATATATATTTGATGCTCAAAGTATGATTAAAAGAGTCAAAAGTTATAAAACAGTGGTTCTGAGACTCACAAAACACGTCCAGAAAGAAACGATACCAGAAAACTGCAGCTAAACTGCGACACTTCTCCACTGCTGCTGGAACTGTTGAAGAACGACGGTCTTTAAGTGTCTGTTCTTCGTGTTCTTGAAGCTCTTTAATGGCAGCAGCAGCAGCAGGTGAACATTGCTGCTGGTTCCATTTTCTCGCTCCTCCTAGCTCTGGATCGACCCCAAACTCTTCATCCCCTTATCTCAATTCTCAACACCTCTTATATACTTCACAAGCCCAAGAAATCCCGCAAAATATTCTCTTTTTTTCCTTGCTGCCAAGTTACGTAACTTCCCTGCAGTTTGAGAGAAAATCTCTCCTGTTGATTTTTGTACGCGTCTTCTAGCTATTTTCTTGTCACCAAACTCTCCCAGGACTTGAACCATTACTAGATAGACGTCTATCCAGCGTCAGACTCTCCCAAAAAGTCTCGCAAAATATTTGAACATGAACAGAAAGAGGACGTACTCTGTTTGGACTTTGGTTGCTTCCTCCGACTTGTCCAGCCCAATTTGTTGGGTCTAAACAATCCCGTAGACCCTGTTAAGCTCTAAGAAGTCAAGCCCAACCAAATTTAGCTATTGAATCTCCATGAAACTCGTTCAAATCTTCAATCCAAAATCAACAGCGTCTGCATGCATTTTTCCCGCCAAAAACCATTATTTGAAATTTGAAGAAGACATCCCCCTATCCAGTTCAGGGGTGCGAATAGCAAGTGGGGTTGAAATAAAAATTCTTGGGTGGAAATAACCAAAACTTGGGTGCCTTTAGTAATTTTTCTGGGATGTTTTCCGCACTTTTTCTGGGTTCCTCCGGGGTATTTCTGGGATACTTCCGGTACACTTCTGGGGTACTTCCAGTGCACTATCAACGGAGCTCCAAACGCCACATTTTTAGCCAATTCCGCCGCAAAACCTTATTTTTCCAAAAACACTTACAAATAAATAAAACACCATAATAAGTACAAAAACGGGTACTAACATTATATACAGTTGAGATACATTAGACAAATAAATGCGTCTGTCAGCTGATGGGCTTGCAAAGATGGGTGTTTCCTTACTTAGAGGTGTGAAGAGAATTTTCTTGAATAAGCCATTATAGATTTGGGTGAACTTTGAGAGAGTCGAGTGATTGTAAACATTCATTATGTTTAGGAGGTCCCATGTTCGAGCCCCCAATGGCGTAATATTGCAGAAATTAACATGGAAGGTAGAGTTAGTTTGCCCCCCTTGTGACACAATCTCAGCCCCCCATCCGCTTCGGCTCCTTTGGATAGGTTACCCATGAGGCTCACTGGTAGGCTAACACATCAACCTGTTCAATTAATATAGTAGTATGTCGTTGGAGCTTAGCTTGTTAGGCTTCCAACTAGTTTCATAGTTTCACGTAATAATCGTTATTCATTGTGAATACCTTTTTGTAATATTTTTGGATTCAATAAAATTTTATTATTAAGAAAAAAAAAAGGGACGGATGGAGTACAACCCATTACATAGGAACCGCCCTAACCAAATGCCAAGCAGGCGGCTTGGGCAGTGTTTTCGTGTAAAATTGGGATAACATATGATATGATCGTTGTAGTATGTACTATGTACTGGTAAAACAGAGGGAGGCAATCAGGCAAACAAATCCCCCCATTTCCAACAAACTTGAACTCTCCGATATGGAGGGCCGACCCCATAGGGTAATCAGGGAAAGGCCCACTTCAGGGAAGCAAGGCCTAGGGGGCAGCAACAGTTAGGGCTGCACAAAAACAGGTCAAGAGGACCTGTACCGGTCTGGAACCGGAAATACCGGACCGGAACCGAACCGGTATCAGAGTAACCGATACAGGGACCGGGATTGGATAATGGGAACCGACTTAGAGCAAGTACAGGGACCGTTTCTAGGGGGAGTACCGGCAGGAACCGTCCTTAAAGAACCGATCATTATCAGCCATTAGATTTTTGATTAGTTTTTAATCGTGGTCGTCCACCCTAGGTTTTAAGTGATACTTATCTATCGAGTCTCATCCTTTTTCTTCTTCGTTTTATTTTTCTTGGTAGGCTTGGAGGCAAAGATGAGAGTGTGTACTGAAGAGGAGATGCCGGTTCATTGAAGACGAGAAATTGTTGTTGTGGAATGAAATCAAAATTAAGGGTCTGCCGAAGAGATGTCTACGATCTGTCGATCATTATTCTTATTCTCAGCACAACGAAATTATTTCAAACTTTTTGATTTCTGATGATGAATCAAATGTTTTCTGCATGTTTAATTTGACTTATGATACATCAAAAGAATTATGAAGGAAATCTTTGATGCAAGCATTTAGTTTTGTGGGTTTTTTTTTATTGATTGATTGATGGTGTTTTTTTACAGAGGGACTGAATTGCTTGACATATGGAGATTTAGGGTTTGTAAAGGAAGAAAAGCTGGTTGTTTATGTCAATCGATTAATGGGTTGGTGACGAATTGAAGATGAAGCTAAGAAAACAGTTCAATTGATTCAATCTTTATCAATTTTTTTTAATTATTTCTACTGAGTTTTTATTGTAGAATTGGGGTTCTGAATGTCAATATATAAACGATAATTGATTTGTTTGATAGTTGGTTGGCTGATTGATGTGTTTCATTTGTGTTCTGATGCTGATTTTGAAGCTTGTAGTTCTTTGCATGCAATTAGTGGTGGATAATAGATAACGATGTTGTTAATCAATTTGTAAAAATATGGGTAAAAACCCGGTACCGGACTTGTACCGGACCGGTACCGGAGTACCGGTACAACACCAGGTACAAGTACAGGTACCGGTCCTCAAAAGGAGGTACCGGCCAACACCAAGTACATCGACCGGTTCCATAAGAGAACCGGGCCGTACCGGAGTATGTGCAGCCCTAGTAACAACCCAGTTTTATAGTGTGGGTTTACTTAAAAATAAAATTCTAGAAGGGACTTATTGATTATATTACGTAAATATTTAGGACAAATATTTAATAAACATAAAAAGTTGGGGATTTATTTTGAATATTCTACAAACTCGTTCTTTTCTTTCTACCAACGTTTTGGCTTTTGGAGCCTAAAAGAAAGGTGCTCTAAATAACCACCCAAATCTTTCGTGTTCTTTGGGTCTTAAATTATTGATTGAAAAACGTAACTTATAATTTCTTTTCATTTCTCCATTTTTTTGTAATTCTAACACGAGAAGGATTCTTTCACACTATCAAGTTCTCACTGCCTCACATTTTAGGAGATATTTTTCTTACAAAAATTAGACGATGCTCTGCAATGCTTTACATACCTATAAAACTTACTTATCTTTTATTATTAGTCGTGGCAAAAAAAAATAAATTTTTTTTGGGGGCACAGAAAAAATTTTTGCTTCAGGGCAAAAAAATCTCACGAACGGCCCTGCAATATGTTCAATTGGGGGAGATCAGGCTAGAGTTTCCGCGAGTCAGTAAAATGGAAACAATGACAAATAATTCAGATATTGAAGATCGACAACAATTCGGAACTTCTTCACATAGAAGTTTACATGAAGTTCGAAGGTCCTTAAGCGGGTTGAATTCTAGGGTTCCTCGTCAAAGACCAGGTTCATTCTCTATCGGGATATGATTTCTTCAATTGTTTTGTTATCAAAGTAATTCCTTATGCCTTTGTTTTGGTTTGAAATAGCTGAACAGATTCATATGTGTCTGGTACGTGAAAGTTTTGTTGTAGTTGTACTGAATTAAAGATTCTTTTGTCAGGTTCAAGAAAATTAGAGTTATGGATTAGGGTTTTTATGTATTAATTTCTTTTTCTCTTTTGCTGTTACCAATGAAACTTGTGTTTTTGTGTATAAGCTGTTGTTGTTATGTGCAAGTAGATATGAAGAGAGTGATAAGAGTAAGGTTTGCAGAGACTGAAGTTGATTTTCCAGTAATTGGAAAACGTAATCCTTATGCACTACCGGCAAAAGAAGCCCTTCCTCCTACTTGTGAGTATATTATATTACACACAAATTTTCTGAAATTTGTTGGGATGTGCAGATTTTATTTTTTTTGAAATAATGTCTTCTTATTTGAATGGCAATTTTTTTTTTTCTGAATGAGGAGGTGATGTGCAGTTGAAGAACCAAAAACATCAGAGTATGTATTTTATAAGAAACTTCGTACAGATGCTGATGGTAGTTTCAACTCGTATACACATAAGAAACAGGACACCACAGAAGCAAATAAACCTGTTTGAGGTAGGTTCCTAGAAGATCTTATCTTTGTTGCTTATTGGCTTTATGTTTTTCAGTGGTGAGATTGATCTGTGATATGACTCTTATTGGGGCATCGGCACTATATCTTCTATGCAGAGCCGAGCAACACACGCAATCCTGTTAAATTTGATGATCTGAGAAGGTCTTTGATGCCTGTTGCAGTGGTAACACCAATTAAAGTCGGATCACCTCAGATGTCCCGGCCATCTCTGTCATTACCAGGGGAGTCAAGGAACTCAGGTATACACCATTTTTGGATATATTTCAATACTTGTTCATTTTCTCAATGAAACAGCATTTTTTTTTCTTTTTCTTCTGTACTACAAATGAGCGATGGTGCTTCTCTCACTAGTAACTATTTCGTTCACCACAAATATTAGTATGTATAGACCTTCATTTTTCTCGTTTAATCAAAATGTCGAATCGTAATGCATGACATTTGATATAGTCTTTACCATGTGCTGTAACTGTAAATGAATCTCGCAGTAAAGATTGGTTGATGTGGTTGTGACCAACAATTGGTCATTTCTAGTCCCGATAATCTTCAGGCAATAATAGCGTGTTACAGCTGTACTTTACCGAGTTGGAGTTTTTTATATGGCGCGATGTTTTGTTGGTGTAATACGATTGATTTTTGTCGCACACACATCTGGGCTGCACTGCTGCACTTGTTAAGTACTCTAATACCTTCAGCGATACAGTACTGTGCATTGGTATTACTATAATATTGGGAATCTACAAGCCTTTTCCAACAAACTTGTTGTCGAATTTCAGGGGCTCAAAACAGAAATGTGGAAGTCTTTGCAGCAAAGAGGAAGAAATTACTTCGTTGGGCTTTGGAATTCTCATCTAGTGACATTAGCCAGTGCCACTCAAAAGGGTTAGACACAAGTTCATTAACTGGATATGTTGTCTTCTTTGTCCCCTATTAATTCTTGACCAAAATTTGCTCAGGTACGTTTTGGTATCAGTTCTCCTACAACGGCTAATTCCTGAGAGCAACAAAACTGCAAGCATGGTATGTTCCAATTTCTTTATGGATTTTTTTACCCCTCGAGTTTGCACGGTTTATTTGGTCGTACGTCTTAGAAAAACTACTTGCAAAAAAGTACCTGTCTGGTGATTTTGTTGTGCTCCCTGTCATCAACTTTGATACTTGTAAGGTTCATGCTGTAGCAGATTTGTTCTACTCAAAAGACAAAGCATCCAGTGTCGACCACCAAGTCTCAGTTGCTTGCCCTGGAGGAGCTTCCTGAAAGCTCATCTTCGCCTGTGAATTTTGTTCGACCTTTTGCTAAGCATTGCATAGAAAATGGTCTGTCAAACTGTTGGTCCAACCAGTTTAGAGAGAACATTTTCATGCAGTTGGATACTAAGAATTCTGGTTCTCCTTTAGCTCAGCAGGCCAACAAATTTCACCTTCAGTGTCGAAAGAGATACTCTGATGATTTTACAGATGATAAAAGACGTAGAAGTCTGCAGATGATGAGGGAATCAGATTTTGATCTTGATCTTACAGATGATAGAAAACTTGGAAGTTTGCAGATGCCAAGGGAATCAGATTATGATATTGACTACCTAGATAGAAAAGAATTATTCAGTGGATATGGACATCCTTCACTAAAGCAATCTAAGTCGGACTTCTCAATCCGTGGAAACCTGCATTCATTCTGGGATTATTCAGAGAAGCAACTTGGCCTTAGTAACAAGTCAAGCTCCAAAGAGTTGGATGAGCTTTATGATCTAAATGAACCCCTGCTTAGAAGTGAACAATGTACTCAATATTTGGGTTACTATGACTATGATTCAGGAAATGAACAATATCTTTCTTGCAATTCTCCAATCACCATATTGGATTGGAGTCCCACTTCAAGTACTTTATCAGAAGATTATAACTGGACAACTTCAAACCTCAAGTATAGCGCAACTGAGCTGCAGTCTTCATCTGATTTTGCCCTTTGTGAGGGTCCAGGTTTTCCTTTGTTGGACTCCTACTCAGAAAGCTATCCTCTACCTGGTTTGGGAAGAAGCCAAATCAATGAAAACAGGAACTGTCAAGTTGCCATCTCGCATCATTTCCCACCGATGAACATATCTTTCAACTCCCCCCATTATCTTTCTTTTACAGAGAACATTAAGATGAGTGGTGAGTACATAAACAGAAGTATCTTACACTCTCCGTGTGGTAACGTCAGATTCATGAGCATGGGTTATAGGGATACGATTTTGCCAAATTTGGTGAAACTGCAACTACCCTCTGGTGATAACTTCAATTATGAAACGAAGGGATTATCAGCCATCGATTCTGTTGAAGAGTATCCCTCACCAGGCCAATCTGATTTACAACTGGTCGCGTAGGATACAAAAGGTCTATATTCTTCCTCACATATGGGAGCCATGAATGATATGTGCCTGGAAGGCTTAAGCCACGAAGCAGCATTTTGTCACAATGATGAAGATATAATAGATACCCATGACTACTCCCCCCTTGGTTTCAAGTTTTCTCTGAACACAGAAATGGTTTGTTCGAGGCTGCTTGACAAATCAAGATGGATAGAAACAGGAAAAAAAAGAAAGATAAAAAAGATGGATAGAAATAGAACCATTAGAAACGTCTCACGACTATTGGGGATAAATATTCATGTCACCACCTTATTCTGCTTCTGGACTTCTTGTGCTTGGACAAATATCATCTTTGGGTTGGACTGCACAGCTAGCAGGTACTCTTTCTCAGTTGTTGATATTGCCACAGAGAACTACCCACTTTTTTGCATAATATGATATACCCAACTTTCTCCACCAGTTCAGTTTCTGGAGAAAATGGTTGGCTAGGATGATACCTTAGTTTTTTGATAGGGTTACAGTACTTGCATGTATTTTGGTCAAGCTAATGATGACTGTTAGTTTGTATTAATTCATACTTTAATAATAGTGCACATTGTCAGTACATGTATAGGCCCTTGCCTTTAAGACAAGATCAATGCTAATATGAGGTGCGACAAAACAACCACATGCCTAGAATGCAAACGTGTCAAACAGTCATCTTCGGCAGACAATTCGAAACGGATTTTCTCGCTTCTGCATATAGTTTTATATTACGTTATTATTTGGAAAAAGTAATGCCGAAGTGCGAAGATCCCAAATATACTTGGAAATATTACTGAGAAAATTTTGTCTACTTCCATATGTATTGGAGAGAAATGCATTTCTTCACGTGAGGTGTGCTTGACAAATCAAATGGGGACACGGTTAGCTTTCATTTGTCTACTAAAAATAGTTGATTTTAGAATTGTATTTTGAAGATTGAAAGCCATATGATGCTGTCTTTAGTTTTTTTTTTTTTTTTTTTTTTTTGAAACAAGGAAATTTATTAAGAGAATTACGTGACTACATGGTTTATATCCTCCAGAATTACGTGACATTCGGTATATGGGAGTTAAATCTCTAAAAAAAGATTTTATTTCAGCAACTAATTTATGTAATATCCGGTCGATATTATAACTGTCACTGTTAACCGCATCAACCACAATCTTCGAATCTAACTGAAAATCGACGTCACTGTTAACCACATGAACCACAATCTTCGAATCTAACTGAAAATCAACGATGTCCAGGCGAACTTCGTCAGCCCATCTGACTGCTTCCAGTAGTTCTTTACATTTTGGTTGATCGGCTCCCCATGAATCAACTAAGTAGAAGCTTTGTGTTCCCCTGAAAGCCCCTGCAAAATCACGGAGTATTAGACCAAGACCACCAGAATTGTTTATATGATTAAAAGAACCATCACAATTTAAAGAGGGAGTGCCAATGGGAGGAGGCAGCCAGTGAAGGTTAGTTCTATTCATCTTAGAAGCTGGTCTAAAATGATTAGTAGTACTACTGTGTTGGTCAGCCATATACTTATTGCAGCTAGAGATTATAGCCTGAGGGGATATAACACTTCCTTGAAAGACTTTGTCACATTTGTGAGACCAAAGGCGCCATGCAACAATGGCCCTATTCACTAGCACTGATTTTGTAATTTGGTTATCTAAGCAATCATCAAACCAACTGCAGATCCAGTCTGTTAGATTAAGAAGAGGGACATTCTGAAGACCAAGAGATCTAAACCAAACAACCTTAGACAGGCTGCAATCCATCAAGAGATGAGTGGGTGTTTCAAGTTGAGAAGAGCAGTGAGGACAAGAAGCATCAGGGATAATATGAGTTAGTTTATCTCTTGTTGGCAGAATGTCCCTGATGCATTTTCATAAGAACTGTTTTACTCTTGGTAGCATGTTGAGACTCTAGAGCTTCTTGAAAAATTTCTTCGTTCTTGAACTAACTGTTGAAGTACCATTCCGACCCTTAAACATCTTCTTATATGCATACTTGACTGAGAACTTGCCGTTCTTTTCTAATAACCAAATATATGTCTTCAGAATTCTGGTGGATTGATGTATTAAGAATAGCCGCTGTCTTTAGGTTTTATGAAAGAAAGTACAATAAACTATAACATCATAAGAATATCACGTGCATTTACAAACAACGTTAGAGGTTACACTACAAAGACATGAAACTTACCAAGAATAAACGAATTTGGTTGGGACTTGTTATCATGTGTTGGATGTTTACCGTAGTTACTCCCTCCGTTTCAGGAAAAGAGTTACTTTTCCAATTTGCACAAGTTTTAAGGCAAGTTTGTGAAAGAGTAACTTTTTAAATTTATTTCCAAAACCATCCTCAATAAAAACCCTCAAAAAAACCATTTAATCACCACAATTGCCACTATTATCATTAGTACGAGGAATGATAGTTTTGGATGTTCATCCTATTATAAATGAAGATTTTTGTTAAAGGGAAAGCAAAAAGCGATCCGAGAAATGCGAAAATCGCAGTCAACTCAGTATTACCACCTGTTCAGCATAATGTTTTTAACTCGGACCAAAAATTCCTTCCTAAATACGCCCATTGAAGTCACACACCCATTCTCCAAATATGCCCGCCACCATCCCATCAGTTGCTCCGTCGACGCCGACCAACTAATAAAAAAGTCTACACCACCGACGTCACTTCCTCTTTTCTAACTACCGACAATCCTATCAAGCGAAACAACCAATTTGATCTCTCAGTAGCTTTAATCACTATTCATTTACTACCTAAAGCTTTCATAAATAACTCGATTGAATGAATTGATAAACCCATCTTGAAAAAAACCTAATTTTAGGTTTCTGAGCTTTTTATACATTGGAAGAAAATAATATATAGTAGGAGCAAAAGAAAGAAGGTATCTGCTTTGGGTAACGAAAGAAACTGATAACGGAGGGACCAGAAGGGCAAATGATTGATTTATAATATTCAAGTATTTTCTTATACCGCTCCGTCTACGATGTGGTCGGGCCACATAGTCATTTTATGTGGCCCATGTTTATTTCTTGACACCTGTATAACCTAAAAACCTGCTCCCTCTAAATCCCCGTAAAGCATTCACTTTTTGAGAAAAAGTAGGAAGTTAATTTCTTTTGTAGGAAATACCATTAGGTCCTAGGAATAATATATTAGAGAGAGTCTAGTCCATTTGACCCAGTCAAATGTCTGTTTGGTCCTATTTGGTAATATAAATTATAGTTTGGTCCTAAAAATTATTGTTTGGTCCTAGGCTGATGTCATGGATGATGTAAATGTCACCTTGTAGTGACAGAAATACCCTTTTGGATAAGCACCATATATATAGTCAAAAAGTAAGAGAGAATAAATCATTCTCAGAATTACCTTCTCTCTCATCTTTCCAGATCTAATCTCTCTCTCTTTTCTTTCTTCTTCTTTTTCCTCCTGTTAATGACGTCTCCATTTTTTTTCTCTTTTCTTCCTGCTGTTGTAAACGATGGTGATGAAGGTGAAAATCGATTTAGATATTTAGATCGGTAGTTGTAGACGATGAATACGATGATGTTGGTACTGTTGAATACGATTTTTTAGGGATTTCTTTTCTTTTTTCTACTGCTGTTGACGATGAAGATGATGAAGAAGATGATAATATGTTGTTGTTGCTGCTGCTGTTGACGATGAAGACGATGGTGTTATCTTGATTTTGATGATGATGATGAAGAAGATGAAGAATATAAAGATCTGCTACTGCCGTTTATGACGGTGGTGTTTTTGAAGACGAAGATGTTGTTGTTGTCGTTGAAGACAACGAAGATGATGAAGATGATGATGCTGCAGTTCATTCCAGAAATGAACTCTGCTTTATATGGAGTTCATTCCAGAAATGAAGTCTGTTTTTATAAGGAGTTCATTTCTGGAATGAAGTCTGTTTGTTTAGGTTGTTATATGACTTCATTTCTGGAATGAACTTTGTTTTTTAGGTTTTTATATGGACTTCATTTCTGGAATGAAGTCTGTTTTTTTTTTAGGTTTTTGTATGGAGTTCATTTCTGGAATGAAGCCTGTTTATTTAGGTTTTTATATGGAGTTCATTTCTGGAATGAAGTCTGTTTTTTTAGGTTTTTGTATGGACTTCATTTCTGCAATGAAGTCTGTTTTTTTTAGGTTTTTGTATGGAGTTCATTTCTGGAATGAAGTCTGTTTATTTAGGTTGTTATATGGACTTCATTTCTGGAATGAACTCTGTTTTTTTAGGTTTTTATATGGACTTCATTTCTGGAATGAACTTCGTTTTCTTAGGTTTTTATATGGACTTCATTTCTGGAATGAACTCCGTTTTCTTACGTTTTTATATGGACTTCATTTCTGTAATGAACTCCGTTTTCTTAGGCTTTTATATGGACTTCATTTCTAGAATGAACTCCGTTTTTTTTGGTTTTTGTATGGAGTTTATTTCTGGAATGAAGTCTGTTTTTTTTAGGTTTTTGTATGGACTTCATTTCTGGAATGAACTGCTACAAGAAAATAAATAAAAATTAACACGGAAGGGTATTTTTGTCAGTTTAATATTTTTAAATAATTATGGACCAAACAGTAAATGCGTTTGACCAAAGGACCAAACAGACATGGTCCCACCTAAAAAAGGACCAAACGATATTTTTCCCATTTCTTTTTTAGTTAAACGGTTGTCTAATAAAACAGTTTTAGAACTTTATTTTCTACTTTATAATATGTGTCAAAATATAAGGAGGGGCCACATACTTGAAGTATGTGGTCCGACCACATCGTAGCCGCTCCGTTCTTATACACATCCAGTCAACAAATTATTCGTGATCTTCAGAATTCTGTCACAGTTATGATTTATTGGGTTTGTTTGGGTAGATAGTCTTGATTCAGATGGAACTTCATCACTAGTCGCTATTTTATCTGTTTTTTTTTTCCTTTCAGAAACCCGCTATTTTATCTGGTTAAAATGCTCGATTATGACCTTTTTGTTTATTGAAAGATTTTGCTTTTAAACTAGGTTAATTAGCTTTTGATTAGCAAAAAAAAAAGAGGATTTTGCAATATAAACTAGGTTAATTAGCTTTTGGTTATCTATTAACATAGTTTTACTCTCTAATATCAATATTACTTTTTTGATTTTTTTTTCTTCTGGATTTTGATTAAAGATTTTTTTTGTTTTGATTACGTTGATCTCAAACCTAAGATCACTAGGTTTTGAAGTGATGATACGATGGTGCTGAAGAATTCTTTTTGGTTTCTTTATTGGCCATCACCGGTGTTCATGGTGGTGAACATATTTGGAGAATGGGCATGAGTTACATATGCACTCAGTGGGCGTATTTAGAAGGGGTATTAAAGTCTGAGTTAGAAAGATTATACTGATTAGGTCGTAATACTGAGTTGACAACGATTTTTGCACTCATCGAATCGCTTTTTTCTCTCCCTTTAACAAAAATCTAAATGAAAGTATTTCTTTTGTAGATACAAAATTTAAAAGAAAAAATAACTCTTTTCCTGAAACGGAGGGAGTACTTTTTTTTTTTTTTGAAGCAAATATGAGTTACTTAATAAACTATCCCTATATTAATCCTGCAGTTAATTCACGTTTCTGCATGATTTTAATGATTTTGCTCCCCTAAATTATTGCAACCCCTATTGAATTTTTCTACGTTTTTCCTGAAAATAAATTATTTGGTTTAGGTAGAGGAATAATAATAATGTGGGGCATAAAAATTAAAAAGGGAAATGACTTTTGGTGTTGAGTCTTTGCCCTCTCATTTCTTCTTTGTAGGACTTTCTCTCAGTTGCTTTGAACATTGTCCCAGCTTATTATTAGCCTTTTATAAGGGGGCTACTTCGGCAGAAGGTTTGGGTGGTGTTAGTACTTGAATTCCGATAAGCTCCCTAATTTTCACAGGCCGACCCTTGGGAAAACTAAATTAGGTCTTTATCATGCATAGGTGAGAGCTTATTGTGTGGGCACATCGTGTATTGTTGATTTTCCGATGTTCGAGTTACATCGTTTTTCACATATGCGAGCTGATATTTGACTCGGGATCACTTGATTTTTACCGGTATAAATTTGCATAATTCACGTGGGGTGATGTAATGATGGTTTAGACGGGAATCGAACTGTTTTCAAACAAGTCATATTTTGTCTTACTTTTCACATTCCAAAACAAAATGAGCACGATTTTTACAAGGGTATCAGTTTTGCTAGGGATGGTACCAATGCAGAAATCCAATAGTCATGATTGTATAGTTTTATACGGATTGGTACCAGTCCTAGTAAAACTTTTGTATCGCCTTTAGCAATCATGAAAATGAGGCTCATGATATTGCAACTATAGAGAGGTAAACCAGTGAAACTGTGGAAGTTTGGTGCCGGTGTTATAGTTGACCGGTTGATTTGGCTTAGGATAGTGCAACTGTAGCTTAAGATTCTTCAAGATGATCATAAGATGAGCCCTCCTTTGCTATTCTGAATCTGAAGTCCCTTGATCAATTAACTACCGTAACCACGATCTTTTATGATAATCCACTTCATGACCTAGTCACAGAAGAACCACAATTCAAGAGAAATCATGGGCTAAACTACAAGGGACCTTTTTCCCTTCAGTGTGACCAACCCTTATTATTATGAAATCATGACTCGAATATTAACAACAAGTCTTATAATGGGATGCAACCTTTGAAAAAAATAGACGAGGCATGCAGAAGTTTAAGTGTAAGAGCAAGTCTAATGACGGAATCTAAGTTATTCCAAGCTTCAAAAGTTGCGGAATGTCAAAGTTAAAAGCTTCGGAAATTGAGGTCATCCATCCTTGTATAACACATGTTTTAAGGTTTCTTGGAAGAAAACTTGGAATCCAAGGTATTCCAAGCTCGAAATTGTGCGGAATGTCAAGTTTAAAATCTTCCGAAATTGAGGTCATTCATCCTTTTCCAACACATGTTTTAAGGTTTCTTGGAAGAAAAGCAGAAGCATTAGCAATATGGAATTCAACAGAATGCGCATTGGAGCTAAATATTCAACATTTCAAGCTCAGAAAGGACTGCAGGGAAGTTGTTAATTTTTAAACAACAAGGCATCTAGCTGTGAGCAGAGGACGAATACAATTCTCAAGGATGTGATTTCTCTTTGGAATCCAGTTAGTTTTGTAGATATGAAATATGTAAACAGAGATTTCAATGATGAGGCTGACAAACTTGCCAAGTGGATCCGTACAAAGATTTTTTTTTTTTTTTATGTTGCAGGTAATGGTCCGCAACTTAGTCTTCTGAAATGCAAAGTAATGGGCTTCTAAAAGGTGAAAACTTCATGTTGTATAACTTCCAAGTTTAATATATTTTCTTTCATTAAAAAAAAACATCATGCCTTTTCTTACTGTATTAGCCAGAAAACTTCATGTTGTTAGCCAAAAAACTTCAAATAATTCTTTTTTCAAAGCATGGGAAGGTGCGCAATGAATTTGTTGGAGAAACTGTATTAATCAAGTAGAACGTATTCTTGACTCTTCAAAAAGACGAAAAATTGATCTTTGTTATGAATACTGTTCTTTTACCATCATGCCTTTTCTTACTGAAATCAGAGCCACCATCCTTTTTGAAAGGGTACTTGAACTTATTGGAAGAAAAGTACTTTTAAAGGACTTGTTTTCAAATGCTCATAATGAAATCATTTTTCATGCTGTTAATTGGGCATCTTACAGAGATTTCCACGATTTGCAGATGAAACACGAGGGTACCCAAAAACACCAACATCTTTTAATTTCAACCTATAAGTCCGATATATTGAGTGATAGTCTATGGAAAAAGTCGAGACAATACGACAACAAGATATTTACTTGACAATAGTTATGGTACTTAAGACGATTGACTATATGATCAATGTCAAGTAATATGGATTAACGTACAAGTGTATTTACTTTATTATAACTAAACAATTATAATGCGAAAGTAAAGTAAATAACACAAACAAGATTTTGTTAACGAGGAAACCACAAATGTAGAAAAACCCCGGGACCTAGTCCAGTTTTGAATACTCTCATAATTAAGTCGCTATACAAAGATCAAAATCCAACCTCGTATAGTTGAGACCAAGTAAACTATCCCTACTTACTTAGTTTCCTCAGTATGCCTGCGTCTTCGAACATTTGGTCAACACGTGAATCACAAGATAAAAATCACTATCTTGAATTGCTTTACCCAGTAAAGTCTCATGTACTCAAATCCTTTTGATCGTATTCCAAACAGTAAAGAAACAAATATGTCTGGTAACCACTCTATTCAATCCTTGGTAAAAGATATGTTAAGGTTCTTATATTTAATCTAACAAACTCCTTTTTCTGGTTAGATCAATCCGAATAATCAAATTACGGATTCGCAGTTAAACAATATAGAACTCAAAGAGAAACTATAAAATGATGCCGATCTTACACAACTAGGAAGACAAGTTTATCAAAGATAAACAAGATCTAGTTGGATCCCAGATGATCAAAATGTGTGCACAAAATTCACAAGATACAAAAAAAATTAGATAAATCTTCTTCGTCTTCAAATCTTAGATTATCTTTAAAGTAACCGCACACAAAAACTTGAATCCTCTTGTGATCAATCATGCACATATCAGAGTCTGTTAACAATTAATTATCACAAGATGTCTATAGATCTAACAACAGTTCTAAAGATCCTTTTGATACTTTGATCTAGTTTGAGTGACCCTTATGTCAGAAGAGAAGGCTCTCAAGAATAATCAAACTAGGTGCAATCATAGTTTCAACCACCGTTAGTCAATCAAACCAATAATCAAAAACTAAAATTACAATGGAATTATGTAGTTTCCCACCAACGGTACTCGTAGAGCTTCTTGATCCCACATAAGTCTTTAAACAAGCTATCGTAAGATATTTCTCCTAAGTAGGGTACTTTTCTCTCCGGATAGACGGCTCCACCAGAAACAACACGAATGCAGTTTTCCTGGCTCTTAGGATAGTGTGATGCAAACTCAACTATTTATAGACCAAGGTTGTTTGGACAACAAGAAAATTCCAAAACCGAAAATATTCTCAAGATATGCAATAAATAACAAATTTTGGTTCTCCTATTTCCAATTTATGTCAAACAATTTCCGAAATCTCTCATAATAAAAATTCCAATATTAGTTTAGCACATTACTAATATTCATTTTCTAGAGTTATGTTATAATTGCTGGAAAACAAAACATAAAGAATTGAATATCTTAAATGATTCTCAATATTTTGGTTTGGATCACCTTGAGTATCAAGGAATATCTTTGAAAAATTAATTAAGAATAAGAATTGTGCACATGATCAAATTATGTCGACATCCATAACTTTCCTATCTTAGGAAACTCTAATTCCAAACTCACACAAAACCGTGAAGTAATATGTGAACTTGAGATTTGGTTTTGCCGTTATGATCTGTTCTACCATGACACCTAACATAGGTTAAGTTTTGGTTCTACCAAGTCTCCAACATAGGTAGGAATCGGTTCCACCACGTCTCCTAACATAAGTTAAGAAATTGGTCATACCAACTTCTTGAAATGGGTAGGGATCAGTTCCACCATGGTTCCCAACATAAGTTAAGAATTGGTTATACCAACTTCCCGATATAGGTAAGGACCGGTTCTACCTAGATTCTCAACATAAGATTAAGAATCGGTTATACCAGCTTCCAAAGATAGGTAAGGATTGGTTATACCTTGATTCTCAACATATGTTTAAGAATCGGTTATACCACATATCCTACCATAGGTATGATTCGGTCATAAAAGATAGTCATGAGAAACCGGACCTACATGCCTATTGATTTCCTTTTGATTACACATAAGTTCGTATATGTACTTCCTTTAAAAAAATGTTATAAAATATTGTTTCCGAGGATGAAATCACACCTATATCCCATATACACAATCATGTAACAAGTTACATAGATTATGTTCGATGCCGCACTTACGAAGTTCAAAAGATAAGCGTTTTACTTCGTAATTTAATATACTTCTTTGACACTTTTCTAGAATACAAAACAAGGTTTGGACAAGTTAGGCAAGATAAATAATGGCCAAGATTTATCTAGGAAGAAGATAATCTATGGTCATGGTTTGTTCAAATTAAATATCATAAGTGTTTAATTAATTAGCGTATAATTAATCCTCTTAATAAATGAGTTATTAATTTTTCATTTCGTCATAAATATTCTCTTAATTAATCCATCATAACATATTCATCAATAAATAGTTTTGATAAAAATTATTTCAATGGATAATAGTGGTGGTAGTGCAAGAAGTAATGGACGGTGAAAGCTATGGCGGGTGTTAGTGAGTGGTGGAGGCGGTAACATTAGTGGTGGTGGAAGAAATTGTGGAGGTGGATGGTTTTAGTGGTGGTGGGTGTTAATTTTTTTTTATTGAAACAAAAAACATATTTTCTTTACATGACGGGTAACATTGTACTGTGAAAGAAATAATTGGTTATTTTTGACACGATTAATAAAGGTAGGTACTAAAAAACACGATTAATAAAGGTGGGTACCAAATATTTCGAGGATGGTACCAAATCATATATAAAAAAACGATCATGAACATTGGATCAAATGGTGCCGATGCTATCTTTGGTAACCGATCATGTGAATTATTGTTTTTAATATTAAAATAAAATTAATTTCAATACAAAAGAGAATATAGAAAAATAATATAGGAGAATAAATTAATTAATGACCTAATTTTGTTCAACCTAAACTTTATACATGACATTTGCGATTAATCTCCCAACATCTTTCGAGGGATGCGGTGGTTTGTGGTGCTGACGGGTATTCGTGAATAGTAATATACTATGTTAATTTTGTGCCGCTACAAAACGGGTAACAAGGTTTGGACAAGTTAGGCAAGATAAAGAGTGGCTAAGATTTATCTGGAAGAAGATAAATCTATGGTCATGGTTTGTTCAAATTAAACACTATAAGTGTTTTATTAATTAGTGTATAATTAATTCCTCTTAATAATTGATTTATTAATTTTTAATTTCGTCATAAATATTCTCTTAATTAGTCCATCATAACATATTTTCATCAATAAATAGTTTTGATAAAAATTATTTCAATGGATAATAGTGGTGGTAGTGCAAGAAGTAACGGGCGGTGAAAGCTATGGCGGGTGTTAGTGAGTGGTGGAGGCGGTAACATTAGTGGTGGTGGAAGAAATTGTGGAGGTGGATGGTTTTAGTGGTGGTGGGTGTTTAATTTATTTTTTTCCTGAAAGAAAAAAAAATGTCTTTACATGACGGGTAACATTGTATTGTGAAAGAAGTAGTTGGTTGTTTTTGACATGATTAATAAAGGTAGGTACTAAATGACACGATTAATAAAGGTAGGTACCAAATATTTCGAGGATGATACCAAATCATATATAAAAAATGATCATGAAGATCAAATGGTTCCCCGCTATTTTTGGTAACCGATCATGTGAATCATTTTTTTTAGTACTAAAATAAAATTAATCTTTTATAATACAAAACAGAATAGGATTTTAGCTTTCGACGGACAGATAACATTTTAGAGACAAACGTTGCATCCAATCATCCTAATCTCATCCCAGTCAAAGACATCTGACGGATGTAAAAATTGTAACCTCTTTTTATCATGAATATACTTTGAATGGGTTTTCTCATAATTAGGATCATAAATAAAACTCAAATTAAATGTGATTTTCTTTTAAGACCATTAGCTTTAGTTATCTCATCATTTGATTTTTTTTACATTATATTCTCCATCTACAAATAAATAAATAACACACCAAGAATCTTCAAAATCAAGAATCACAAAATTTCAAATTAATCCAAAAAATTAAATGAAAACTAAGGTATTATTTCTGATTCATGATGACCAATTATATTGAAAATTCATGATTATCAGTTGTCTTTTTTATTAAATCATGAACCAGGAAGCAAATTAAATAAAAAGACATAAATTATTTATAAAGAACAAAATCCTATAACATGCCTAGATGAGAAACAAACCAAAGCAAAAAATTGTTTTGAAATTAATATGAAGACATTTGGTGCAATGAATTATAACCACAATTTTCATTCCTATGAATCCACCCCTGCAATTGATAAACATGTGCAAAGAATCACAGTTACACAATGGATTTTGCATATTTTCTCCTGAACCACGAATCACAAATCTGATATCCTAAATTTTCAGTAGACGTGAGATGGAAAATCAAGAATAATGTGTTCAAAATCCATTTTTTTGATCTGTATCACTTGAAATTTTAAACAGTTTCATTAACTCATGTGGAGTGAAAATCAAAAACGTAGTGGAGATCTATGAGATTTTTTGAGGGAAGTTGTTAGTTTTGAGAAAGTAAGTAATTTTAAGGGAAGGTAAATAAAGGTTTGCGTAAATTTTGGTTTGAAATATCGTCTGAGTTTTGGGTTGAAACACAAAACAATATCAAAGGCCACCAATTTTGGGTCGACTAAAAAATGATATTTTAGGAAAAAATAAAAAATTGACTTGATATTTTTATCATAAATTATTATTTTGATTAATTACAAGTGTAACCGAATTTGTAATTATTTGGATGAATAATATCTAAGATTCTTATAGCTACCGGTTCATGGATCAAAATAAGTCTTATCATAGTTCGTAGCATTTTTCAAATCATTACGACTAAAAATTATTCCGTCTCATGCCGTGCCGTTACGACATGGGTTATTTCTAGTTGCAATACAAAAGAGAATATAGCAAAAAAATATAGGAGAATAAATTAATTAAATACCTAAGTTTGTTCAAACTAAACTTTATAAATGGCATTTGCGATTAATCGCCCAACATCCTTCGAGGGATGCGGTGGTTTGTGGCGCTGAAGAGTATTCGTGGGTAGTAATATACTATGTTAATTTTTTGCCGCTACAAAACGGGTAACAAGGTTTGGACAAGTTAGGCAAGATAAAGAGTGGCCAAGATTTATCTAGAAGAAGATAAATCTATGGTCATGGTTTGCTCAAATTAAACATTATACGTGTTTTATTAATTAGTATATAATTAACTCCTCTTAATAAATGATTTATTAATTTTTCATTTCGTCATAAATATTCTCTTAATTAATCCTCATAACATATTTTCATCAATAAATAGTTTTGGTAAAAATTATTTCAATAGATAATAGTGGTGGTAGTGCAAGAAGTAACGAGCGGTGAAAGCTATGGCGGGTGTCCGTGAGTGGTGGAGGCGGTAACATTAGTGGTGGTGGAAGAAATTGTGGAGGTGGATGGTTTTATTGGTGGTGGGTGTTTATTTTATTTTTTTTCCTGAAACAAAAAAAAAGTCTTTACATGACTGGTAATATTGTATTGTGAAAAAAGTAGTTGGTTATTTTTGACATGATTAATAAAGGTAGATACTAAATGACACGACTAAAGGTAGGTACGAAATATTTCGAGTATGATACCAAATAATATATTAAAAAAATGATCATGAACAGATCAAATGTTCACCTGGTATCTTTGGTAACCAATCATGTGAGTCATTGTTTTTCGTATTAAAATAAAATTAATTGCAATATAAAAGAGAATATAACAAAAAAATATAGGAGAATAAATTAATTGACGACCTAAGTTTGTTCAACCTAAACTTTATACATGACATTTGCGATTAATCGCCCAACATCCTTCGAGGGATGCGGTGGTTTGTGGTGCTGACGGGTACTCGTGAGTAGTAGTATACTATGTTAATTTTGTGCCACTACAAAACGTGTAACACTATAAAGTGAAAGATCCGTTTGATCGTCTTAATACTAAAATAAACTCTATTAATATACATGACAAATAAATAAATAAAAAAACACTGGGATGTCACGTTATATAATAACTACTCTAAATTACATATTTAGTATCAATATTTCTCCTCTCAATGGATAAATATACGGTTGTAGTATTAAGATCCCGTAAGTAGTGCTCAAGTTGGCTCTTGACTTTCTCAATGATGATGAATACAATGAAACGCTCCCTCTCGGTTTCTCCAAGGAAAACCGAAGCCTTCTCAAAAAAATAAAATAATCAATCGAACAGCAGTTAGATGGAGCGCCATCACAACCACTATAAACTTCTATGAATTGCTACATATCCAATAAACTTTCCACTTATTAAATTGGTGATTTCGTCCTATCGTAATTCTTGATAAGGCATGCAATTAAAACTATAATGGTGATTTTTGAAGGTATTTTCATATTATGAAATTCTATTATAAATTTTGTTTTATGCAAGCGTTGGTTCAACTTGGGTTCCTCTATGTTTTGTATTAAGTTGATGATTTTTTGAATTTGAATACATGTTTAGATAACACAATTTGATACATATAAGGTATTCTCTATGTAACACCAATGTTATTCTCTCCTTTTTACCCATTGGCACTCTGTAATAATCCGGATTCGTAGACATTATTTGAACAATGTTGGGGTATTTGTTTAATCTCAAGGATGGTTAAACCCAATGTATTTTCTACAAATTGAAGGTGATAGAATTTTGTGTCGGATTTTACTCTGAAACGAATGATGTTTTTTCAAAAGGTTATTCGAATTTATATAGACACGGACATCAATATGACTATATATGTTCTTTAGTGTTCCAAATTACTTGAGTAACACTAAATGCGAGAACGTCACTCATGCATTACTTAGCATAATTGATGCAAAAAAAATTACCCATGAATTTGTTCAATTTTGAGCTATCATTTTATGTTATCAATATAATTGAGGAAGGATCTTGCACATGTTCTGATTTACTTTTAGAAGTTTATTGTTCATCTCACACATGTATATCTCAGCCTTCCAATAGCCAAGAGTTCTCCAATTTTATAAACCTCTCACATTTGCACAAAAAGAATAGTCTATAGTAGGGAAAATATTATGAGTCTTTGATTCACTCCGTAGAGCCTTAGTTATCACTAATTTTGGAACCCATGAGTTCATAAATGTCATGGAATTGGGTTGGTAGGTTAGGCATATTTATTGTTGGATAAAATATTTTCTTTGAAATTTAATATTACGGTGGAATGAAATAGTTATCGAGAATAATATCTATTTTATTTTATTTGTAATTTTCATGTTGGGACGACATTGTTACTCTGGCTGAATACTAAATAGATATAACATGCTTAAGAAAACAAAAAGGTAACTAATTATTTTCCTGGACGAAACCTTTTTGAATATCAAAACTATTAGCCATGGAAAAAATAAAATAAATGGAATAAGCATCTCGTGCCGTTACGACACAGGTTAAGCCCTAGTATCATAATAAAATGACCAAGTCTAATACTAGAGTTTCATATGTATATAACTTCGAATGTTATGGTTTCAATCAAAAGCGACTTGAAAGATACGTTAGGGATAGAAACAAGTTCAAGTCAATATTGTCGGGAAACTGAGGTTATGTTAATCTCGAACCAGCATGTTTCCATAGAAGTCAATTCCATGAAACACCCTACTTTAGATAACTTAGCTCGAATCCTTCTCTTACATATTTAGATTAGCATGGTCGAATAATACTAACACGAATATATGATCGATAAGATAATAGACAATCACACACGACACAAAGATTACGTGGTTGACCTTTGTAGGCTACATCCACGACCAAAACCACCCTGAGAATCTTCATTATCATAACAAGTTATTACATCGACGCGCTTCATGTAATCAACTAGTTATATAACCCACTAGTGGTAAACGTTAGAAACAATAAGACATATTACGAAGAGTTTACCTCTTCCTTTGTTCTTCTTCTTCCATAAACTTCTACCGCCATGGTTGCTTCGACTTTAGACAAGAACATGAAGAACATCATGAATTCTAGTTTCTTCCACATGAACCCTAGAAACCCTAGATTTCTCTCATTCCCACCAACCATTATAGGACACAACCGTTGTGACCCTCGATCACTCTTGTTCTTGAGAGGATTCTCCAAGAGAATGAATTTCTACTCACAATATAAGCCCTCTTATATAAGTAGACAAATCCTTGCTCTCCAAGTCTTAAAGAACTTTTTTAAGAATAGTCTCATACCTTAACTAGGAAACCCTAAACTTGGAAAACACTCCTACAAACCGTCACACAAGTTCCCTAATCCAAGTAAACCTTGTAGACATTCCAAACCCGGAACTTCCATTTAGCCACGATTTTGACAACATTAGATCACTGTTTCTGCTTCAAAAACTGTCACCTAAAGTCCAATTTCAGCCATATAGTTTTGTATACGGAACAAAACCCCAACAAATATTACTAACCTCCAGTAGAAGGATGATGTCTTCGTCGTAGTCGTTACTTCTTCACTTCTTCAGGTCTTCAGAGTAATACTTGTAAGTCTGAACATTCCTAGACTTTCTAGTCTAACCTAAACGAAGTTGACTCTAATAATTAATCAAGTAACTCCATGTGAGTTTTAATACTAAAATATGACAGCCAACCTTGACATACCAATGTTTGGTGGGTTCCACCGAGCTATGCTCTAACAACAGATGATTAGGTATCACAAGGCTAATCTAATAATGTTTGAAGCAAATCTTGAAGACATATCTGACTGTGAGAATGACAAAGATATATAAGATTCAGTTTCTATAAGAATAGTCTAATCAATTATTGATTTATTTCAATATTCGAATAAAGTCTATTCAAACTATCAATAATATGAATGATTAAGCTTTTATTTAAATCTTTTATTTCATTCTTTGTGATAGTTTTGATTGGATAGCTCGTTGTGAATGAATATCTTTTATGCTTTGCTTTCAGTTGTAAGATGTTATTTCGGTTTTCACTAAACCTAATTTCCGATCTCATATTATGGTGATCTCTTATGATTTGTGTAAGTTTTTGATTTAGCGGGTGTTTGAGGGTGAAAACGGTTTCTGCTGATTTTGGTAATTTTGGGTGTGTGGGTGAGAAATGAGTTTAAACCCTAAACAATGTACTGTAAGGGAGTACTTTAGATTCGAGAGATCAATCTGTAAAAATCCGGCCTAAACCAAGAAATGGTCGTTCCAGACTTGCTTCGGTCACAAAGTGAAGGAGAAGGGTTGGTTTTGGGGAGGGAAGCAGAGAGTGTTGAGACCGGAATAGTTGATTCTGGAAGAGTAGTTGTTTCAGGACTTGTATCAGAAAGTTGGAAGCTAACAGATGGAAAGCTAGCAAATATTTTCTGAGTGTTGTATGCTCCTTACCGGAACTTGTCGTTCGGTGGAAATAGGTAAGACCTATTGTAGGATAATAATCTCGCAACGATAATATCTCATCGAAATTATCAACAACACAAAACAACAGCGTCGCAGATCAATTTCAGAAATGATACGATAAACGACGTCAACTAGGATCACGAGAAAGATATGATATTCCTGCGAAAATTAGACAGCTTGCGAAATTAACATCTGTAAGGTTGCGAGAATGTCGCAGACCATACTCGAAAGTAAAGGACAGATTAGCTGTCATCCACTATGTATTTCCCTATAAATAGTTGTTCAAGTGGTAAAGAATGGAGGAGATCTTTTTTGAGTAAGAAAAAAATAAATAGGAGAGAGAAAGTCTAGAGCAGAGATCATTCTTGATTCCTTTATCTTTTCTTGTAAGAACATTCAAAGATTGATCAATAAAATTAAGAATGTAAATCTAAAAATGAGTTGAGTAATAATGAAATCATATGAGAGGTGTAGTGTAGGATTTCCTGCAACTACATAATGACGCTAGAAACAGGGAGGTACTGAAGATTATTCTAGAAAAAGCTGAAAATTAATATTGAGATTTGTGAAGATTTAGAGTGATTGATTAAGAATTTTCCATAATTTCTTGCAATATTGTTAACATTGAAGAAATGGCTAGAAGAAGAAATACATCCGAACAACCGACTACTGTTAGAAGAAGCAAGAGAATTGCTGGGAGAGAAAGAAGTGAAATGGGAGAATCTACTAGAATGAGAAGTAATAGAGAAAAACAAATTCAACCACCAATTCAACAAACACTAGTTCAAGGGAGGAATACAGATTATGATAGAGTAAGTATACACACTTGGCAATCAAATTCGGCAGAAGAAGTAGAAGAAGAGCAACAAAACAGAAACCATAGACAGGAAGAGAGAAATCAAGAAGCATATGAAGGAATAATTCATGGAGATGAGGAAATTGGAGCGTTAGAAACGTTGAGACGAAGAATACATGGAGAAAGAAGAGCTGAGGCAGAAGAGCGTGCAAATCTAACAAGGCAAAATCACGAATTAAGGATGGAGAATATAAGACTACAAAATAGAAGATCGATAAGTATTACAAAATCATATTCAAGATCGACTAGAAGAGAAACGAGGCGAAACTCACCCACAATCAATGCTGGAAACAATATTCAAGAAGAAATATCAAATCCTAATGAAGAATATCGCGAAAATAGAGAAAGAGCTGATGATCGTTAAGTTCCACAAAATGAAACTTTTGATGATGGGGAAAATGGTGGAAATCAAGAGAACGGACAACGTCAGGGACGAAATGACCAAGATGGCGAAGGAAATCAAGAGGAAGGAAGAAGAATTTTACATGAAAGAGAAACTCAAAGAAGTCAACAGACAATTGAAGAAGAAATTGAAAGACATTATGCTGAACAAGCATGTTTAATCTGCGAACGTGAAAGATTGAAAGCGTAAATGGAATAACAAGAGCTTCAGGAGACAATTCGCCAGAACAATCACGACAATCGAGAAAGAAGGCGTACACAAAACCAGAATAACGGTAATCTCAATGAGGAGTATGATAGAGTACAAAGGATGGCTGAAAGACATCGAATGAAATTGATAAGAAAAGAACAAAATCATGTAGGGGAAAATGAAAGGCATTATCATATCAATTCAAAATAGAGATGAGGAAGAGAATCGCAGAAGAAGACGAGATGAGGATAATGAAGAAGAAATGCAAAATTTCGCGAGAGAAGATAGACATGAACGCAGAAGAAGAGAAGCGAAATTAAAAAGACCAATGGATCAAGATTCAGGTGTAAATAAACAAATCTTGAAAGAATTAGAAGAAATGAGAGGAATGCTAAATAATAGAGGAGAAGTAGGCAGAAGACAATTGGATGAAGCAATAGAAGAAGCTGCGAAAACTCCATTTACAAGGGAAGTACAATTAGGAGGAATACCACCGAAATGAAATTTGCCCGCATTAACCAGCATTTTTGATGGAACAACTTGTGCAATTCAACACATTAAAGCCTATGTGAGGTGCATGTTACAATGGGAAAATCATGATGCCGTATTGTGCAAATATTTCGCACCCAGCTTAACAGGAGAGGCGTTAAAATGGTTTGAAGGTCTACCAAAGAACACAATAACATCCTTCAATCATTTGCAGACTATATTCTTAGGGGCATATATAAGTAATAATTCTTCGCGACCTGGTATAGAAGATGTGTTTGGATTAAAACAGAGGATTGGCGAAAGTTTGAAACACCTGACTAAAAGATGGAGAACCATGTGTAGAGAAATGGCTGGCCGTGTAAATGAGAGATATCTTATATTATCATTTATCAATGCTATGTTTGCAACAAACCTATTGTATGTCCAAATTTTCAGAGTCAAGAATACGATCACAATGACTAAATTGCGAGAACTTCAAGAAGAATACATTTCTCTAGAGGAAAGGCAAAATGAAATGGAATCATATCCAGTTGCGAACACCAACTCATAAGCAGCGAATGCAAGTTTATTACCCAAGCTAATAAATACAGTAGCGAATACTTCGCAAGTACAACAAGAGAAGGTGACGGGTAACAGTCAACAGAAATTAGTGGCTATGGAAAGCCGAGATCAGGAGGAGTATGAAAGAGAAAGAAATTTCTACAATCGTGGTGGAAATAAAAAGATTCAAAGACTCGATCAATCACAAGAAACTTATGGAGGTCAAAGACAAAACTATAATAGAGGACAAGGAGGTCACAAGGTAGTATGGGAAGAAATCAAGATGCCACCTCTAAATGCAAGTGTGGAGAAAATATGGGAAGCTATAATTTTGATGGAGAATATACCAACACCATGGAACATGGGAACGGAACCACCTCCAAACCACAGAAGCCATGAGTTTTGTTCTTATCATCATTTTCATGGACATACAACAAATGATTGCAGAAATATAAAAAGAATTATTTTGAGAATGATAGATCAAGGAAAACTAAACCACTTTTTGGTAGGACATCCACAATCTCAACCACTGCCACCACCACCACCAGAGCATCACAAAGTGAACACGATGAAAAAGAAGGAAACATTCTTCATAGAAGTTGGTGCAAAAGCAAAAAATCTATTCTGTCACTCTATCGTACATTCATATAAGACAATTGAAGATTTTCATGATAATGTTTTGAGTAGAGTGTTCGCAAGAGATAACGATGGAAGAGAAATTATGAATATTGCGAAAATCTCGCCACTAGAGGAATGACAGAAACAAATTATTTGTTTTACCGCAGAAGAGATTCCCGAAGGTGAAGAGGTGCATGATAATCCATTGGTGGTAAAATTAGAAATTAATCCAAAACCGAAAGAAGATGAGGATGATAAAGTTGAATCTGAAGATTCATGGGAAATTAATAGAATTCTAATCGATACTGGAAGCTCTGTGAACATCTTATTTTATCATACTTATAAAACTATGGGAGGAAGAGATGATGATCTTATACCATCAACATATAGGATATATGGTTTTAATGGTACTGCAAACAAGCCTAAAGGGGAGGTTACTATGCGAATTCCATTGAAGGGAATATCTTCTGAAATCTTATTCTGTGTCGTTGATGTAGAATCACCCTATAATGCGTTAATTGGTCGACCTTGACTACATGGAATTCTAGGTGTAGCTTCAACTTTCCACCAGTGCATCAAATTCCCTCACCCCAATGGTATAGGAATCATAAAGGGAGATTGGGTTGAAGGAAAGAGGTGTTATGAAACTGAGATAGAATCTTGCGAAGGAAGAACAAACAAGAAGGAAAATTGGCGACACAAAATCAAAGATACACAGAGAAGTGAGAGGTTGATGGTGGATGCAATCGAAAGAAAAGGAGAAGAGATGTTGCGAAACTAATGCTAGCTCAGAATAAAAATGATGAACATACCACTACCAAGGAAGCAGTAGCAGAAAATAATAAAGAATCAGAGGATGGCAAAGGTAATAAAAACAAGAAATGTATGAATGATTAAGTTGTTGCGACACTTTCGCAATAAGTAAAATTCTCAAAAATACATTTGATTGAATGACAAAATTGAGATTGCGAAATCCAAATACAATATGGTGATGTGCAAGACTATCGAAGAGATAATGAATTTTACAGAAAATAATCAGAGAAAAATGACAAAAGAGAAAGAGGCGAACCTTTATGGCGTACACCCTAGTTCGCGAATACAATTTCGCAAGAGGCAAATGTAAGACCTAAAGTACGTCATATAAGGGGGTACCTGTTGCATGGCTCAGGGAAAGGCTACACCGCCACCAAAACCTGAGTCATGGAGATTTGGGGTCAATAAAGCCCATCCGGGAGAGGCACCTTGGATTCTCAGCTTAAGCATATGAATTAGGTTGGGCGACTAAGGTAATAAGGACTCTCCCAAGGAGTGCAGATCTGATCAAGGCGCCGAGGTACACGGTTGAGTCAAGAGTGCCAGGGACGTTTGAAGCGTACTTTGCCATTCTTGACAAGTCTTGGCTTATACTGCACTCGGCCTGAAGAAAACCCCACTTAGGGTGCAGTCTCGTAACCATAAGCCCTATAGGTAAAAGGGATAAGAGGCTGCGAAAACAACTGGTTTTTGTTAAGACTGGATGAGAGGAGCTAACCTTGTACGGTAGAAGTATGCCTCCTTGAAGGGGCAACCAGGGGGGAGATAAGGGCGGCACCCTCCATTAGGGAGCTGATAAGTGTCTTAAGACGCAAATGTCATGAGGATTTTTATTCTCAAGGGTATTAAGGCTTGTCATATTTGTGCAACAATCCTGAAGAGGCGATAGTACAAAAGAAAAAGATAAGACGAGATCAATGGGTTTTCGCATGAAAGTGCGAAGACGTCCTGCGATTTCGTCGCAAGACGACAATGTCATGGGGCTTTATTTTCGCAAGAATATTTAGACCTGTCATATTATCGCAACATTCCTGAAGAGGCCATAATACAAAAGAAAAAGTTAAGGCAAGATCAATGGGTTTTTGCATGAAAGTGCAAGGACGTCCTGCGATTTTGTCGCAATGACAAGAGGTGGCATAATAAGACCTTTAATTAGGAAGGAAAAATAAGACCACACATGAATGAGATTTTGAAAAGAATCAAAATTCACTTCGCATAAGATAGCGAAATCATACATAATTAACTGCGAAATTGAGGCATAAAATAAGAAAATTTTATAAAATCTCTCATTTGGATACAAATAACAGAGGCAAGTATGGGAATGTATGAAATTAGAAAATGTTATTTGTCTCCGTATGATAGATCTACTCAAAGATTCAAAAATTAATGATTATATTGATTAACTGTATTTCAAGGAAGAATTGTTTTAATGAATGCAGGTAAAAATGAAAGAAACACAAATATACAGAAAGAAGGAATAAATGTACAAGTATTACAAAGAATCAAAGAAAGAAATAAAGACTATTTCTTAGTTGATCCTTCAGAATCTTCATCACCATCAGAACCTTAATCACCATCATATTCTTCATCATCAGCTTCGCTATTAGAGATAATCAAACTGGGAGTATTCTGTGGGATTTCTTCCAAGAGACAAGGATAATCAGAATGTGGGATATTATGATCGTCACAAACCATTTGGATAGTTTGATTGCGAAAATGCATAGCATCGTTCTTAAAATTCGCAACAGTGATCTTGATTTGATTCTATAATCTTGAATACTTGTCGTTGCGAGAAGAAAGATTCTTTGCGAGTTCCTCTTTTACAGCTTCGAGTTCTTCAATCTTTTCACGATATCTATTTTCAGAATCTGCGAGCAAAAGACAATCAGTTATTAACTTGATGAAAATTCATAAGAAACAAAAGATTAGTAAAGAAGAGCAGTTAGTAACCTTCTCTGTCAGAAATCATATCTCTAATCAAGGCTGTATGCTCAACTTGGAAACTAACATTTATACCTAAATCTTTTCTAGCATCATCTAAGATTTTCGCAGCCCAAACAAATTCATCCTCACTACTTATAAGAAGACGAGAACGAATTTTATTTTCCCTTTCGTAAAGTTCGATGTTCTTGCGGTTATCTTCATCTCGTTCAAGTTGAACTTCAAGAAGAGTCTCTTGGAATTTCGCCAAAGCCTTGGCACCTTGATCAGAGATGCGATCCTTATCATCTATGAGACCACTAATTTTGGTTCTTAACTCATTGGTTTTCTCTTTAGAATCAAGAAGGAGACGCTTAAACCGGTTGGATAAGCCTAAACTAGATCTATGGTCAATTTCTAAGAGGCGAAATTTAGATCTAAGCCCATTTAGAGAAAGAGATGAAATTCTATAATTTGAGAAGCTATTTAAGGAATTGTTAAGATGCTCGAGAAGGGTATCATTATCCAAGGCATTAGGAAATGAACGAAGAAGGGTAGCTTCATCAGAAAGACCATAAATGTCTGCAAAAAAGATCATTTAAATAAGATAAAACAACATGATGAATGAATGAAGGAAAAAGAGAAAAGTAGCATACCATAAAGCTGATTATTAGCTTGCTGAAGACTAGAGATTTTGTTCTTATACGAAGAAGAATGAATTTCTAATTGTCTATTTTTCTCGCGAAGACCTTTAACTTCAATTTCCAATTCTTCATTCTTTGTGCGAAATTGAAGATTCTTCTTTTTCAAGATTTTCGCGTCTTCTCTCTAGGTCTGAGGCAACAACAAAAGAAGCTTTTCCATCCTGCGAGAAAATATAACAAATATTAATATATAAAGAAATTTTGAGTTATGACAATGAAGAAGTAAAAGGATAAAAGTATACCAGACTACTGAGAGAATGCAAGAAGTCGGGAGTCACTGATCTAGAAACTCCACGAAGAGAGCTATCACCATCCAGTAAAGGTACATCGCAAAGGGTAGCGAGAGCTTTGCAGGTATTTGCGAATTGGATATCTCCCATTCCTTGTAGAGAATCATAAAAGAGGCCAGAGAGCTTAGCCATAGAAGATTCTGGTGGAGAATCTTCACTTGCGGCAAGATTATCATTATCCTCGTCATCCTTGTCACTTTCAGAATTTTAGTGAGAAGGAATATTTGAAGGAGAAGAAGAACGGACTTTCCTTTTCTTTGAAGGAGGACCAGTTGATTTATCCTTGCGAAGAGCACCTTTTCCTTTATCACCAATCTTCGCAACATCGGCAGGTTCTTCTACTTCAGCAATAATCTTCACACACAAATAGAAATAAGAAATGGGAGCAACAATATACTGTTTAAAATTATAAAAGAATATTTCTTACCTCATCTGTGTATGAGCGAAGAGCTAACAGAGTACTAGCTTTCCCAGTTCTGTTATAACTATCTTTCAGTTTTTGGATCTGCAGAATGTCGCAAGAGTTAGCGAACAAAATAATAAAGAAAAATAAAGAAATATAAACTGAGCTAAATGGGAAGAAACATACCTCTTTCTCTTTCTCGGGCCAAGAGAAAACCCAAGGTTGATAAGCAGCGAGTTCGCAGGAAGAACATTTGACCCAGCAATGTAAGGTCCTTTTAGCAGTAAAGGAAAAACACACCATTTATCATCTTTGGATTGGCGAGGAGTTGTGTTTTTACCAGAGTGCCAGTCAATATCTTGCATGAGAATTTTAGCTTCATCAATGTTATCTTTCCTTTTTAAGCGAATGCCCCAGCGAGTATTCTCTTTCTTCATGGAAATAAGTTCATAGTTCTCAAAGAAACTCGCTACTGTGTATTTCTCAGCAATTATCTCTAGGTATGCGAATTTAGGATCCCTAAGTTCTTTGGAGTACATAGATCCTTTACCAGCACCGCGGTTAGCTAACTCTAGCATCAAACGGATGCAATCCCCACTCAATTGGAAGATAGCTCGCGAAAATCCTGGGTGAGCGAGAATTTCATAGAATAAAGGAAGACCTGGGTCATAAAGAGGAATAGGGAGACATGCGAGAATCTGACCTAGCGAAATTATGATTGATTGATCATCACAGTACTGATCAGAGAAAAGTTTGACAAAAAGAATTGATTTGGCATTTTCACCAGGAATGGTAGAGAGTGTGAAACCTTTATCGTCAAGATATTTTTGGACATCTTTTAAATTCTTCTCATGTCTATGACCACTTGGAGCCATATTTGAATAAATAGTATGGGAATGAATAAAAAGAAAGAAGATTGAAGGGGGAAAAATTACAGCAGAACTTGCAGAAGAATAACAGAGTTGCAGATATGAGAGAATAAAAAGACAAAAGAAAGTAAAAAGAAAGTGGAAAGAAGAGTATATAAAGGAGATTTATTTTACTCGAAGAAATAAACGTCATTAAGACGAAAAGACGTGAGCGGTTGAAAAGCAGCGGTTACAGAAGACGTGTCAAGAAACAAATGGAAGAAAGAATACGTGTGATAAATACAGAATATGAAGAGATGAACAACTGCGGAATTTCTCACATCATTCTCTACTTTCCAGAGAAGATATGAGAAGAGGCAAGATGTAGGATCAGAATCTCGCAACGATAATATCTCAGCGAAATTATCAACAACACAACAGCGTCGCAGAACAATTTCAAAAATGATACGATAAACGACGTCATCTAGGATCACGAGAAAGATATGATAGTCCTGCGAAAATTAGAGAGCTTGCGAAATTAACATCTGTAAGGTTGCGAGAATGTCGCAGACCATACTCGAAAGTAAAAGACAGATTAGCTATCATCCACTATGTATTTCCCTATAAATAGCTGTTCAAGTGGTAAAGAATGGAGGAGATCTTATTTGAGTAAGAAACAAGTAAATAAGAGAGAGAAAGTCTAGAGCAGAGATCATTCTTGATTCCTTTATCTTTTCTTGTAAGAACATTCAAAGATTGATCAACAAAATTAAGAGTGTAAATCTAAAAATGAGTTGAGTAATAATGAAATCATATGAGGGGTGTAGTGTAGGATTTCCTGCAACTACACCTATTTATACAAGTCGAAGTGAAACATACTCTGGTCCCGTAAGAAATGGAAAAAGGATGAGCAAATGGGAGGAGGTGGTAACCGGTAACGCCTGGAATCGATGTTCCATAAAAGAAAGCGTTTCACCATTACTCCCTGTATTTACTAACCGCCTCATCCTTATGACACTGTCTTGTAACGGTCGTAGTGTACGCCGCACGTTGTAAACCGCCAAACATATACCCAATGAGCATCCCCCAGTTTGTGACATGTGTTGATGTCTCGAGTTTTTTCGTGGAAAACATGTAGCATGTTGTTTTTGTTTGGCAAGTTGAGCTTGGGAGACTTGCCGGCTCGGTGGTGACCTTCGACGGTCGAGATTTCGTATCTTGAGAGGAAGGATAGCCGTTGATTATTGCAACCCTTCGTTTGGTAGCCAGTGGCATGAAAGCATGGCCGCCATGGCTTTAATATGGCATAGTTTAGGCGCGGCCAAAAGCTAGGGTTTTGGCATTGTTTGTGCGCGACCAAAACTAGGGCTTGGCATTGGGACAAAGGTTGTCGTACGTTAGCTTGTAACCTTGGACGGAAAATATCTGCATCTTAGATGGAAAAGTGGCCGTTGATTGTTTCAAGCCTTCATTTTGGCAGCCATAAAGGGAAGGCCGACATGGTATGGTTTAGGCGCGGCAAGGTGGCTGGCAAGACATGTCGTTGGCACATGTTGCATGGTCGTCATGCCTTGGCGAGGTTTAGGCGTGGCCAAAACTAGGGTTTTGGCGTTGGGCCAAAGGTTACCATGTGTTGGTTGGAGACCTTAGACGCCTAATATTTGCATCTAAGATGGAAGGGTAGCCGTTGATTGTTGCAACCCTTCGTTTTGGCAGCCGTAAAGGGAAGGCCAACATGGCATGGTTTAGGCGCGGCAAGGTGGCTGGCACGGCATGCCATTGGCACATGTTGCATGGTCGGCATTCCTTGGCGCGGTTTAAGCGTGGCCAAAACTAGGGTTTTGGCGTTGGGCCAAAGGTTACCATGCGTTCGTTGGCGACCTTGGACGGCTAAGATTTGCATCTAAGATGGAAGGGTATCCGTTGATTGTTGCAACCCTTCGTTTTGGCAGCCGTAAATGGAAGGCCGGCATGGTATGGTTTAGGCGCGGTAAGGTGGATGGAACGACATGCCATTGGCACATGCGGCATGGTCGGCATGCCTTGACGCGGTTTAGGCGTGGCCAAAACTAGGGTTTTAGCGTTGGGCCAAAGGTTACCATGCGTTGGTTGGCGACCTTGGAACGACTAATATTGGCGCCTCAGATATAAGGGTAGCCGTTGATTGTTGCAACCCTTCGTTTTGGCAGCCATAAAGGGAAGGACGACATGGCATGGTTTAGGCGCGACTAGGTGGCTGGCACGACATGCCATTTGGCACATGTGGCATGGTCGGCATTCCTTGGCGCGGTTTAGGCGTGGCCAAAACTAGGGTTTTGGCGTTGGGCCAAAGGTTACCATGCGTTGGTTGGCGACCTTGGACGGCTAAGATTTGCATATAAGATGGAAGGGTGGCCGTTGATTGTTGCAACCCTTCGTTTTGGCAGTCAGCGGCATGTAGCGGGGCCGACATGGCTTTGGCATGAGAACGTGGCTGGCATGGTTGGCATTCCTTGGCGCGGAGATGTGGTTGGCATGGCTTGCCATTGGCACAGGGGTGCGGCTGACATGGTTGGCATGCCTTGCCGCAGAGATGTGGCTGGCATGGCTTGCCATTGGCACAGTGGTGCGGCTGTCATGGTTGGCATGCCTTGGCGCGGAGATGTGGCTGGCATGGTTGGCATGCCTTGGCGCGAAGACGTGGCTGGCATGGTTTTCCATTGGCACGGTGGTGCGGCTGGCATGGTTGGCATGCAAAATGGTCAGGAAGGACAAAATCGAAATGACGTGTCATGAAAAATGGTCATGAAGACCCGGCTAACCTTTTTCGAAAGGTAAGGAGAGTTCGTGATGCTCGTGTTAGCGCCTTGCATAAATTCTTCTCGTGCTACCGCAGGTTAGGTTGCAGAATGGTAGAGGCCGGTTGAGATGCAAGTTGTTGGCCTCGATATGGAATGGTTGCGCGCCTTCCTGGTTAGGCTTTGGAACGCGGAGCGGAGCTTCTAGCATAGACTTGGCCTGAAGGGAAGCCGCTGGCACTGGATCAGATTGGGATTAGCTTTCAGCATTGGTCGGCTTGGACTTGGGGCCGTTAGCACTTGATTGGCTTGGAATGGGAGCCATCAGCATTGGTCGGCTTGGACTTGGAGTGGAGCTAGCTTGAGTTCCTGGGAAGGATGACGACTGGCTTCGGTTCCGTGGAAGGATGATGACTTGCTTTGGGAAGATAACAACTTGACTCAGTTCCCTGGGAAGGTGACTAATGGCTTCGGGAAGATAATAACTTGCTTCAGTTCCCTGGGAAGGTGACGACTGGCTTCGGGAAGATAATAACTTGCTTCAGATTTTAGCATGCTGCAACCTTAATTAGTGCCCCTTAATAGAATCGCTGTAGAATTCTCATATGAACTTGTATTTTGACGGTCCGCCCCTCCATTATGAACGGAAAAGAATTTCCTATCTCCCAACGCGGGAATATTTAGGGTTTGAGCTCGTTCGGGAGGTGAAAAAAGCTAGACAGTAAAATTCAGGAAGAATTCAGGAGGGATGTTGCGGGCCCGAGGTGGCGTAGTCGCGCCCAGTCGGTTTCATGGAGCAAGAAGGAATCTTTATTTTGTTCAAACTCTAGAAACTCCGTCCGCATGAAAAGAGATATTGACCTTCTTCTATTTTCTGTTTCCCGTCCTGATTCGCGCTTTCGTCTGCAGTGTCTCTCTAATGGATTCCAAAATTTACCGAACTCCGTCGCATTCTTGGGACGGATGGATGAAATATGTACTCGACAACGACCATGTTAGGGATAATATTGGACCTTGTTCCAAGCGACATCCTTCGAACCATCTTCTGAATCTTGGACTATCCTGGTTAAGGGGAGTGAAAGCGTCCCATGTTGGTATCATGGCTCCCTCTGTTTTTTCAGGAAAAATTTTCAGCCGCGTCTCTGGAGTTATCTCACGAATCTTTGATGGTAGTCGGGATGGACTGCAATGATCAGTGCCCAGTCGCGCTTTTCTTTAGTTTCTGAAGTTGTTTCCTCTGGGCAGGCTTGGGATCCGCCGCGGCCTCGTAGAATGTCGAAGGCGTCTTCTATACAGAGAGGTGATGATATTCTTGTGATGCACCCTTGAAGAGTAGATGAATTTGTTGTGGCTATAGACTTTTGGTTGACTGTGTCTTCTGAGCTTTGACAATGAAGGGATTTCGTGTATATCCTCAGTCCCCAAGTATGGTTTACATGTTTCCATCTTTGTAGTGATTGCTGCTGTGGTCATGATCCTAGACATGGGGAGTATGGTTGTATGACCTTTGGAAGGAATAAGCGGCGTTGAAGCAGCTTCGGACCTTAGAGAGGATGTTGAAACTTAAAAAGCCAAACGCTGAAGCTTCGGCTTCGGATCCTGGAGCATCTTATGGAGAGAACGCGGAAGCGGAGCGGCTGCTGGAGGACGTTGAAGTGAAGTGGCTGTTGGAGCGAACATTGAAGCGGAACGGATGCGTTAATCAGTGTGTTGTCAAACTGGACACCCTTCAAGCGAACAATGGTTAGGAGTCTCCAGTTCCATTTATCAATCGTGCTTTCCAAGAGAGGTTGGGGTTTGGGAACGACTTCCTGGATAAAAACAACTGCTTTCCTGATGCAGTGCGGTTGAGGGCTATAAATATGTCTTGACGTTGCACCTTGAGGAAATATAGAAATCTCACATAGATGGTTCACCATAGACTGCACTAGATGGTTCACCATAGACTGCACGATTTTGCGGGCGAAGTCCCCAGAAATCATGCATCTCCTGACAGGAAAAGAGTCTTTGTGAACTCAGGGGGGGCTGCTGATTTTCTTTGATTCGATTTTGGAGAAGTCGTTCCTGACCTTTACGTGTGATGAAATTGGATTGCTGATTCCCTTCTACTGGGCGTTCAAGTGCAACGCTGGAAGGATGCAAGCTGCCAGTGCTGGATCGGTTTGGAACGGGCGCTGTATTGGCGTGGACGTTGGCTTGGATTTGGTATGGTGCGGACTGTTAGCTTGGCACGGCGCTGGCTTAGCGTGGCGCGGACTCGTTCTTGCGGGCCCAATTGCCTCTATCCATATGTATCTCAAATAGGAAATGCTTCCCTTATTCAAATTCCAAAAGTGCCTATGAAAGGGGTTGGTTCTCCTTTTTTTCTCGTATCTTTGTTCTCATGTACTGTGTTAGCGGTAGCGTGGTAGCAATAAAGTTGGAAAGCATATTCCAGCGTTTCTCTTTCAATTCGTTTTCTTGTTTTCGTGTGTTGGTGCAAACCCTAGACATAGGTATGCCTTTCATAAACTTGTAGAAATACTTCATCATAAACAATTCTTCTTCGAATATCACCGTAGTAACGTCATCTACCTCATGAATAGTGACGGGTAATCATTATTATGCAAAGTAGGCACGCACGGGTAGGTGACTTTTTTTTTGAAAGGCAAACAAAGCGCCTGGTTTATGGTTTGATTTGAATTGATAGATAACTGTTATCTATGAGGGTTTTGGATTATTATTTGGAATGAACTGTTTTAGAATAATGATGTTTTTTGGTTATGACTATAAGTAGCATGAGGACCCCAGAAAACTCACGGAATTGTAAATGTTGTGCGACAGTAGAAATCACGAAATAAAACATGGGAACAATATGGCTATCGGTTTTTATCTCCCTTGTGAATATTTGAAGTAGTGGACCATGTATTTTGTCTAGCAAGACTTACTCGGTTTTTCGGATCTCCTAACGAAAAATGGATCTCCCGGGTGCAAGTCTGAGTTTTGTGGGAAGCGCCGCCGTGATCGTGGAAAGTCCCCAGTCATCCCTGAGTCATCTGATAATCGAGTCGTCGATCCTTGGGCGGATCGTTTGTTTCTACCACCTTGAAAGTCCCAGTCACCTCTTGTCGTGTCATGACTGGTAACCGATCGCTTGGTAACTGAGTCGCCGATCCTTGAGCGGATCGTTCACTTATACCACTTTGAAAGTCCCCAGTCACCTCTCGTCGTCTCATGACTGGTAACCGAGTCGCCTGGTAACTGAATCGCCAATTCCTGAGCAGATCGTTTGCTTCCACCACTTTGATGTCTGGGTCGAAATATGAGATCGAGAATTGAAAATTGACATTGTAACCGAAAGATCAATCTCCCACTGTGGTCGCCAATTGTTTGAGGATGAAAACGGTTTCTGCTGATTTTGGTAATTTCGGGTGTGTGGGTGAGAAATGAGTTTAAACCCTAAACAATGTACTGCAAGGGAGTACTTTAGATTTGAGAGATCAATATGTAAAAATCCGGCCTAAACCAAGAAATGGTCGTTCCAGACTTGCTTCGGTCACAAAGTGAAGGAGAATGGTTGGTTTTTGGGAGGGAAGCGAAGAGAGTGTTAAGACCAGAATAGTTGATTCTGGAAGAGTAGTTGTTTCACGACTTGTATCAGAAAGTTAGAAGCTAACAGATGGAAAGCTAGCAAATATTTTCTGAGTGTTGTATGCTCCTGACCTGAACTTGTCATTCGGTGGAAATAGGTAAGACCTATTTATACAAGTCGAAGAGAAACGTACTCTGGTCCCGTAAGAAATGGAAAACAGATGAGTAAATGATAAGAGGTGGTAACCGGTAACGCCTGAAATGGATGTTCCATAAAAGCAAGCGTTTCACCATTACTCCCTGTATTTACTAACCGATTCATCCTTATGACACTGTCTTGTAACAGTCGTAGTGTACGGCGCACGCTGTAAACCGCCAAACCAATACCAAATGAGCATCCCCCAGTTTGTGACATGTGTTGATGTATCGAGTGTTTTCGTGGAAAACATGTAGTATGCTGTTGTTGTTTGGCAAGTTGATCTTGGGAGACTTGCCGGCTCGGTGGTGACCTTCGACGGTCGAGATTTTGTATCTTGAGAGGAAGGATAGCCGTTGATTATTGCAACCCTTCGTTTGGTAGCCAGTTGCATGAAAGCATGGCCGGCATGGCTTTAATATGGCATAGTTTAGGCGCGGCCAAAATCTAGGGTTTTGACATTGTTTGGGCGCGACCAAAACAAGGGCTTGGTGTTAGGCCAAAGGTTACCGTGCGTTAGCTGGTAACCTTGGAAGGCTAAGATCTGCATCTTAGATGGAAAGGTGGCCGTTGATTGTTGTAAGCCTTCGTTTTGGCAGCCATAAAGGGAAGGCCGGCATGGTATTAGGCGCGGCAAGGTGGCTGGCACGACATGCCATTGGCACATGTTGCATGGTCGACATGCCTTGGCGCGATTTAGGCGTGGCCAAAACTAGGATTTTGGCGTTGGGCCAAAGGTTACCATGCGTTGGCTGGCGAACTTGAACGGCTAAGATTTGCATCTCAGATGGAAGGGTAGCCGTTGATTGTTGCAACCCTTCGTTTTGGCAGCCGTAAAGGGACGACCGACATGGCATGGTTTAGGCGCGGCAAGGTGGTTGGTATGGCATGCCATTGGCACATGTGGCATGGTCGGCATGCCTTGACGCGGTTTAGGCGTGGCCAAAACTAGGGTTTTGGCATTGGGCCAAAGGTTACCATGCATTGGTTGGCGACCTTGGACGGCTAAGATTTGCATCTAAGATGGAAGGGTAACCGTTGATTGTTGCAACCCTTCGTTTTGGCAGTCGTAAAGGGAAGGCCGGCATGGTATGGTTTAGGCGCGGCAAGGTGGCTGGCATGACATGCCATTGGCACATGTGGCATGGTCGACATGCCTTGGCGCGGTTTAGGCATAGCCAAAACTAGGGTTTTGGCGTTGGGACAAAGGTTACCATGCGTTGGTTAGCGACCATGGACGGCTAAGATTGGCGCCTCAGATTGAAGGGTAGTCGTTGATTGTTGCAACCCTTCGTTTTGGCAGCCGTAAAGGGAAGACCGTCATAGCATGGTCTAGGCGCTGCAAGGTGGCTGGCACGGCATGCCATTTGGCACATGTGGCATGGTCGGCATGCTTTGGCGCGGTTTAGGCGTGGCCAAAACTAGGGTTTTTGCGTTGGGCCAAAGTTTACCATGCGTTGGTTGGCGACCTTGGACGGCTAAGATTTGCATCTAAGATGGAAGGGTTGCAAGGGTGGCGGTTGATTGTTGCAACCTTTCGTTTTGGAAGCCAGCGGCATGTAGCGGGGTCGGCATAGCTTTTGCATGGGAACGTGGCTGGCATGGTTTGCCATTGGCACGGTGGGGCGGTTGGCATGGTTGGCATTCCTTGGCGCGGAGACGTGGCTGGCATGGTTTTCCATTGGCACGGTGGTGCAACTGGCATTGTTGGCATGCCTTGGCGCGGAGATGTGGCTGGCATGGCTTGCCATTGGCATAGTGGTGCGGCTGGCATGGTTGGAATGCCTTGGCGTGGAGACGTGGCTGGAATGGTTTTCCATTGGCACGGTGGTGCGGCTGGCATGGTTGGCATGCCTTGGCGCGGAGACGTTGCTGGCATGGTTTTCCATTGGCACGGTGGTGCGGCTGGCATGGTTGGCATGCCCTGGCATGGAAACGTGGTTGGCATGGTTTTCCATTGGCACGGTGGTGCAGCTGGCATGGTTGGCATGCGTTGGCGCAGAGACGTGGCTGGAATGGTTTGCCATTGGCACGGTGGTGCGAGAATTAGGGTTTGGTATATACGAAGATAATGTCAGTCAATACTAAGGGTTCCGCCGTGGAACATGACACATGTATATAAAAAAAAGGTACCCTGGTAATTCTTACGTAGGCATGCTGTTTGATTCACCAAATACGCTAGTAGTCGTAGTGACGTCATGTCAGATGTACGGTTTTACGATTTTACCCCTAAGCTAAAAACCACCATCAATATTAAGTCCCCTGCTTAGCTCGGAACAAGGGCATTGTTGCGAGATAAGCATAATATGGTGATAGGCAAGGACAAAATCGAAATGACGTGTCATGAAAAATGGTCAGGAAGACCCGGCTAACCTTTTTCGAAAGGTAAGGAGAGTTCGTGATGCTCGTGTTGGCTCCTTGCATAAATTCTTCTCGTGGTACCGCAGGTTAGGTTACGGAATGGTAGAGTCCGGTTGAGATGCAAGCTGTTGGCCTCAATATGGAATGGTTGCGCGCCTTCCTGTTTAGGCTTTGGAACGCGGAGCGGAGCTGCTAGCATAGACTTGGCGTGAAGGGAAGCCGCTGGCATTGGATCGGATTGGGATTAGCTGTCAGCATTGGTCGACTTGGACTTGGGGCCGTTAGCACTTGGTTGGCTTGGAATGGGAGCCATCAGCATTGGTCGGCTTGGACTTGGAGTGGAGCTAGCTTGAGTTCCTCGGAAGGATGACGTCTGGCTTCGGTTCCGTGGAAGGATGATGACTTGCTTTGGGAAGAAAACAACTTGCCTCAGTTCCCTGGGAAGGTGACGAATGGCTTCGGGAAGATAATAACTTGCTTCAGTTCCCTGGGAAGGTGACGACTGGCTTCGGGAAGATAATAACTTGCTTCAGATTTTAGCATGCTGCAACCCTAATTAGTGCCCCTTACTAGAATCGATGTAGAATTCTCATATGAACTTGGAGTTTGACGGTCCGCCCCTCCATTCTGAACGGAAAAGAATTTCCTATCTCCCCGCGCGGGAATATTTAGGTTTTGAGCTCGTTAGGGAGGTGAAAACAGCTAGACAGTAAAATTCAGGAAGAATTCAGGAGGGATGTTGCGGGCCCGAGGTGGCGTAGTCGCGCCCAGTCATCCGTTTCATGGAGCAAGAAGGAATCTTTATTTTGTTCAAACTCTAGAAACTCCGTCCGCATGAAAAGA
>NC_039367.1:49918072-49918254 GCF_003573695.1 Papaver somniferum
ATAAAACATGGGAACAATATGGCTATCGGTTTTTATCTCCCTTGTGAATATTTGAAGTAGTGGACCATGTATTTTGTCTAGCAAGACTTACTCGGTTTTTCGGATCTCCTAACGAAAAATGGATCTCCCGGGTGCAAGTCTGAGTTTTGTGGGAAGCGCCGCCGTGATCGTGGAAAGTCCCC
>NC_039367.1:49918264-49923772 GCF_003573695.1 Papaver somniferum
GACAGTAAAATTCAGGAAGAATTCAGGAGGGATGTTGCGGGCCCGAGGTGGCGTAGTCGCGCCCAGTCATCCGTTTCATGGAGCAAGAAGGAATCTTTATTTTGTTCAAACTCTAGAAACTCCGTCCGCATGAAAAGATATATTGACCTTCTTCTGTTTTTTGTTGCCCGTCCGGATTCGTGCTTTCGTCTGCAGTGTCTCTCCAATGGATTCCAAAATTTACCGAACTCCGTCGCATTCTTGGGACGCATGGATGAAATATGTACTCGACAACGACCATGTTAGGGCTAATATTGGAGATTGTGGTTACATTGCCGGTCAATCCTCGGCTTTAGGTTGTTCAGTGCCTAGACTTTCTGACCGTGATGATAATGCGTTGTGAATGCTTGTATGGTCGAAATCTTCTGACACCACTGGATAAAATAGATGAGTTGGGAGACGTTCCGTTACCGATGTATTGCTATCAAATTCTTCAAGGACTTTGTTCCAAGCGACATCCTTCGAACCATCTTCTGAATCTTGGATTATCCTGGATAAGGGGAGTGAAAGCGTCCCATGTTGGTAGTCCCCATGTGTAGCATACTTTCACTGCATCGCCTTGAATCCATTTCCACGAGATTCGATGCAAGCTTATTGTACTCTGGATGTGATGCCGTGATGCTCAGAATATCACATGGATGAAATATTCTGGGTAGTGAGGAGGTAGAAAATGATAGAGTTATGTTGTTTATCGTGGCTCCCTCTGTTTCTTCAGGAAAAGTTTTCAGCCGCGTCTCTGGAGTTATCTCACGAATCTTTGATGGTCGTCGGGATGGACTGTGATGATCAGTGCCCAGTCACGCTTTTCTTTAGTTTCTGAAGTTGTTTCCTCTAGGCAGGCTTGGGATACGCCGCGGCCTCGTAGAGTGTCGATTGCGTTTTCTATACAGAGAGGTGATGATATTATTGTGGTGCACCCTTGAAGAGTAGATGAATTTGTTGTGGCTATGTCCTTTTGGTTGAATGTGTCTTCTTAGCTTTGACAATGAAGGGATTCCGTGTATATCCTCAGTCCCCAAGTATGGTTTACATGTTTCCATCTTTGTAGTGATTGTTGCTGTGGTGAAGCTCTGGCTGGTATCAACAAATGGGCGGCAACAGTTCTTGGTAGCATATGTAATCAGAAGAGACTGCATTGTCGTGGTAACAAGGTAGGTTGGATGGAATTGTATGGGCATCCATGGAAGTAAAAGTATTGGATGGATGCGTTAGCGAGCAAACTTTCCATGATCACGAGTTTTGGCGGGACGGATTAAAAGGCGGCCATGACTACGAATAATGGCTAGCTGTGATCATGATCCTTGACATGTGGAGTGTGGTTGTATCACCTTTGGAAGGAAGAATCGGCGTTGAAGCATCTTCGGCCCTTGGAGAGGATGTTGAAACTTAAAAAGACAAACGCTGAAGCTTCGGCTTCGGATCCTGGAGCATCTTATGGAGAGAACGCGGAAGCGGAGCGGCTGGTGGAAGACGTTGAAGTGAAGTGGCTGTTGGAGCGAACATTGAAGCGGAGCGAATGCGTTAATCAGTGTGTTTTCAAACTGAAAACCCTTCAAGCGAACAATGGTTAGGAGTCTCCAGTTCCATTTATCAATCGTGCTTTCCAAGAGAGGTTGGGGTTTGGGAACGACTTCCTGGATAAAAATAGCTGCTTTCCTGATGCAGTGCGGTTGAGGGCTATAAATACGTCTTGACGTTGCACCTTGAGGAAATATAGAATCTCAGATAGATGGTTCACCATAGACTGCACGATTTTGCGGGCGAAGTCCCCAGAAATCATGCATCTCCTGACAGGAAAAGAGTCTTTGTGAACTCAGGGGGGGCTGCTGATTTTCTTTGATTCTATTTTGGAGAAGTCGTTCCTGACCTTTACGTGTGATGAAATTGGATTGATGATTCCCTTCTACTGGGCGTTCAAGTGCAACGCTGGAAGGATGCAAGCTTCCAGTGCTAGACCGGTTTGGAACGGGCGCTGGATTGGCGTGGACGTTGTCTTGGATTTGGTATGGTGCGGACTGTTAGCTTGGCACGGCGCTGGCTTAGCGTGGCGCAGACTCGTTCTTGCGGGCCCAGTTGCCTCTTTCCATACGTATCTCAAATAGGAAATGCTTCCCTTATTCAAATTCCAAAAGTGCCTATGAAAGGGGTTGGTTCTACTTTTTATCTCGTATCTTTGTTCTCACGTACTGGTGTTAGCGGTAGCGTGGTAGCAATAAAGTTGGCAAGCATATTCCATCTATGTACTCCAGCGTTTCTCTTTCAATTCGTTTTCTTGTTTTCGTGTGTTGGTGCAAACCCTAGACATAGGTATGCCTTTCATAAACTTGTAGAAATACTTCATCATAAACAATTCCTCTTCGAATATCACCGTAGTAACGTCAGCTACCTCATGAATAGTGACGGGTAATCATTATTATGCAAAGTAGGCACGCACGGGTAGGTGACTTGTTTTTTGAAAGGCAAACAAAGCGCCTGGTTTATGGTTTGATTTGAATTGATAGATAATTGTTATCTATGAGGGTTTTGGATTATTATTTGGAATGAACTGTTTTAGAATAATGATGTTTTTTGGTTATGACTATAAGTAGCATGAGTACCCCAGGAAAGTCACGGAATTGTAAATGTTGTGCGACAGTAGAAAGCACGATATAAAACATGGGAACAATATGGCTATCGGTTTTTATCTCCCTTGTGAATATTTGAAGTAGTGGACCATGTATTTTGTCTAGCAAGACTTACTCGGTTTTTCGGATCTCCTAACGAAAAATGGATCTCCCGGGTGCAAGTCTGAGTTTTGTGGGAAGCGCCGCCGTGATCGTGGAAAGTCCCCCGTCATCCCTGAGTCATCTGATAATTGAGTCGTCGATCCTTGGGCGGATCGTTTTTTTCTACCACCTTGAAAGTCCCCAGTCACCTCTTGTCGTGTCATGACTGGTAACCGAGTCGCTTGGTAACTGAGTCGCCGATCCCTGAGCGGATCGTTCGCTTCTACCACTTTGAAAGTCCCCAGTCACCTCTCGTCGTATCATGACTGTTAACCGAGTCGTCTGGTAACTGAATCGTTGATTCCTGAACGGATCGTTTGCTTCTACCACTTTGATGTCTGGATCGAAATATGAGATCGAGGATTGAAAATTGACATTGTAACCGAAAGATCAATCTCCCACTGTGGTCGCCAATTGTTTGAGGATGAAAACGGTTTCTGCTGATTTTGGTAATTTCGGGTGTGTGGGTGAGAAATGAGTTTAAACCCTAAACAATGTACTGCAAGGGAGTACTTTAGATTTGAGAGATCAATATGTACAAATCCGGCCTAAACCAAGAAATGGTCGTTCCAGACTTGCTTTGGTCATAAAGTGAAGGAGAATGGTTGGTTTTTGGGAGGGAAGCGAAGAGAGTGTTGAGACCAGAATAGTTGATTCTGGAAGAGTAGTTGTTTCACGACTTGTATCAGAAAGTTAGAAGCTAACAGATGGAAAGCTAGCAAATATTTTCTGAGTGTTGTATGCTCCTGACCTGAACTTGTCATTCGGTGGAAATAGATAAGACCTATTTATACAAGTCGAAGTGAAACGTACTCTGGTCCCGTAAGAAATGGAAAACAGATGAGTAAATGATAAGAGGTGGTAACCGGTAACGCCTGAAATGGATGTTCCATAAAAGAAAGCGTTTCACCATTACTCCCTGTATTTACTAACCGCCTCATCCTTATGACACTGTCTTGTAACAGTCGTAGTGTACGCCGCACGCTGTAAACCGCCAAACCAATACCAAATGAGCATCCCCCAGTTTGTGACATGTGTTGATGTATCGAGTGTTTTCGTGGAAAACATGTAGCATGCTGTTTTTGTTTGGCAAGTTGAGCTTGGGAGACTTGCCGGCTCGGTGGTGACCTTCGACGGTCGAGATTTTATATCTTGAGAGGAAGGATAGTCGTTGATTATTGCAACCCTTCGTTTGGTAGCCAGTGGCATGAAAGTATGGCCGACATGGCTTTAATATGGCATAGTTTAGGCGCGGCCAAAATCTAGGGTTTTGGCATTGTTTGGGCGCGACCAAAACTAGCGCTTGGAGTTAGGCCAAAGGTTGTCGTGTGTTAGCTGGTAACCTTGGACGGCTAAGATCTGCATCTTAGATGGAAAGGTGGTCGTTGATTGTTGCAAGCCTTCGTTTTAGCAGCTATAAAGGGAAGGCCGGCATGGTATTAGGTGCGCCAAGGTGGCTGTCACGACATGCCATTGGCACATGTTGCATGGTCGACATGCCTTGGCGCGATTTAGGCGTGGCCAAAACTAGGTTTTTGGCGTTGGGACAAAGGTTACCATGCATTGGCTGGCGACCTTGGACGGCTAACATTTGCATCTCAGATGGAAGGGTAGCCGTTGATTGTTGCAACCCTTCGTTTTGGTAGACGTAAAGGGAAGGCCAACATGGCATGGTTTAGGCGCGGCAAGGTGGATGGCATGGCATGCCATTGGCACATGTGGCATGGTCGGCATGCCTTGGCGCGGTTTAGGCGTGGCCAAAACTAGGGTTTTGGCGTTGGGCCAAAGGTTACCATGCGTTGGTTGGCAACCTTGGACGGCTAAGATTTGCATCTAAGATGGAAGGGTAGCCGTTGATCGTTGCAACCCTTCGTTTTGGCAGCCGTAAAAGGGAAGGCCGGCATGGTATGGTTTAGGCGCGGCAAGGTGGCTGGAACGACATGCCATTGGCACATGTGGCATGGTCGGCATGCCTTGGCGCGGTTTAGGCGTAGCCAAAACTAGGGTTTTGGCATTGGGCCAAAGGTCACCATGCGTTGGTTGGCGACCTTGGACTGCTAAGATTGGCGCCTAAGATTGAAGGGTAGTCGTTGATTGTTGCAACCCTTCGTTTTGGCAGCCGTAAAGGGAAGGACGACATGGCATGGTCTAGGCGCTGCAAGGTGGATGGCACGACATGCCATTTGGCACATGTGGCATGGTTGGCATGCCTTGGCGCGGTTTAGGCGTGGCCAAAACTAGGGTTTTGGCGTTGGTCCAAAGTTTACCATGCGTCGGTTAGCGACCTTGGACGGCTAAGATTTGCATCTAATATGGAAGGGTTGCGAGGGTGGAGGTTGATTGTTGCAACCCTTCGTTTTGGAAGCCAGCGGCATGTAGCGGGGTCGGCATAGCTTTGGCATGGGAACGTGGCTGGCATGGTTTGCCATTGGCACGGTGGGGCGGTTGGCATGCCTTGGCGCGGAGATGTGGATGGCATGGCTTGTCATTGGCACAGTGGTGCAGCTGGCATGGTTGGTATGCCTTGGCGCGGAGATGTGGATGGCATGGCTTGTCATTGGCACAGTGGTGCATCTGGCATGGTTGGCATGCCTTGGCGCGAAGACGTGGCTGGCATGGTTTGCCATTGGCACGGTGGTGCGGCTTGCATGGTTGGCATGCCTTGGCGCGGAGACGTGGCTGGAATGGTTTTCCATTGGCACAG